>NC_042633.1:36263008-36324841 GCF_901001135.1 Rhinatrema bivittatum
AAGGAGAGACCCTGCAATCTTTTCCTGTATATGTTGCCTATACGAAGGAAGAGACCCTGCTCTATTGCGTATAATGTCCTATACGAAAGGAAGAGACCCTCATCTAGTGCTGTATAATGTTACCTATACGAAAGGAAGAGACCCTGCATCTATTGCTGTATAATGTTACCTATACGAAAGGAAGAGACCCTGCATCTATTGCTGTATAATGTTACCTATACAAAGGAAGAGACCCTGCATCTGCTGTATAATGTTACCTAGATACGAAAGAAGCGACCCTGCATCTATTCCTGTATAATGTTACCTATAAGAAGGAAGAGAACTGTGCCAACAACAGCCTGACAGGAGAGACCCTGCATCTATTCCTGATAAGTTACCTATAAGAATGGAAGAGAACTTCTGCACCCAGCGTGACAGAAGAACCCTGCATCTATTCCTGTATAATGTTACCTATAAGAATGGAAGAGACTGCATCTATTCCTGTATAATGTTTACCTATAAGAATGGAAGAGACTGCATCTATTCCTGTATAATGTTACCTATAAAAGGAAGAGAACTGCTGCAACACCGTTTGACAGGAGAGACCCTGCATCTATTCCTGAATATGTTACCTATAATGAAGAGAACTTCTGCCAACCTAGCGTGACAGGAGAGACTCTGCATCTATTCCTGTATAATGTTACCTATAAGAATGGAAGAGACCTGCATCTATTCCTGTATAATGTTACCTATAAGAAAGGAAGAGAACTGCTGCCAACACAGCCTGACAGGAGAGACCCTGCATCTTTCCTGATAATGTACCTATAAGAATGGAAGAGACCCTGCATCTATTCCTGTATAATGTTACCTATAAGAATGGAAGAGAACTTCTGCCAACCCAGCGGACAGGAGAGACCCTGCATCTATTCCTGTATAATGTTACCTATAATGGAAGAGACCCTGCATCTATTCCTGTAAATGTTACCTATAAGAATGGAAGAGTGCCTGCATCTATTCCTGTATAATGTTACCTATAAGAAAGGAATAGAACTGCTGCCAACACAGTTTGACAGGAGAGACCCTGCATCTATTCGTGAATATTGTTACCTATAATGGAAGAGAACTTCTGCCAACCTAGCGTGACAGGAGAGACTCTGCATCTATTCCTGTATAATGTTACCTATAAAATGGAAGAGACCCTGCACCTATTCCTGTATAATGTTACCTATAAGGAAGGAAGAGAACTGCTGCCAACACAGCCTGACGGAGAGACCCTGCATCTATTCTGAATAATGTTACCTATAAGAATGGAAGAGACCCTGCATCTATTCCTGTATAATGTTATCTATAAGATGGAAGAGAACTTCTGCCAACACAGCATGACAGGAGATCCTGCATCTATTCCTGTATAATGTTACCTATAAGAAAGGAAGACCCTGCATCTATTCCTGTATAATGTTACCTATAAGAACGGAAGAGACCCTGCATCTATTATTGTAAAATGTTGCCTATAAGGGTAAAAGTTCTGCCAAAACAACGGAGACTCCTCCGCCTCGATTCAGTCTCCTCAGGAATTACAAAGCACTATGTAAAGGGGAGAAAAATAACCAGAGAGCATTTAAGTCAGTCAATACAATAAATGGCAGCTAATTTGGTTAAATTGAACTATTAACCAGTCTTTCCAGGAGCATAGAAAGTATATACATGGGTGAGTTTTATTTATATGCAAGTGTGTGTTGTAAGTTCATATCATTTATGGTGTGTGCATGTGTGACTGGTGCCTATATTGTGTGTAGTATGTGTGTGGTATGTATGTGTTTTTATTTTTATGTATATATCTATCTATATATGTGTGTGGTATATATGGTGTGCTTTGTATTTTTATGTATACATATTTACACTGGTTGTGTATATATCTATATATATTGTGTGCACACTTCCCTTCTATGTTGTCAATGATTGTCCTCACTCCAAACTTCTTGTACACCTCGAGTCTTGGGTGGGGGCATCAGCCTTTTCCTACTTTTACTAAACTGCTGAATGAAATGGGGTGGGGGGTGCAAGAAAGCAGTAAGGTTGGCATATTTTGTCCCCTAAAGAAGGTGGGGTTAAAGATGCTTGGGTGTTTGGTTCTCTTTGCCTTTTAGCATCTGTGTTGGATTCTTTGCTGATTCCTTGTATCTGTATCAGGGTTTTTATAATATTTGTATCCTCATCTGCTTTAGGATGGTTTTCTGGGAAATGGGATCTCAGATCTGACAGTTAGTAGTGTAAGCAGAGGCCGTGTAGGACATTACACTTTTTACTGGTTCTTGCATGTACAACCGACTGCAAACACAAACCCCCAGGATCAGATTCCCCTCCACTTCTCTTTACTGAACCTGAGGCCGGTTAACATGGAAGTGCAACAGGATCTGGGGCCATCCATTGCCTTGTCTGCTTTCAGCCAGGGCTTGAAGTTCATTAAACGTATTTTGAATCATTTTTTTTCCAGCCCAACACCATTTACAGGCTTAAAACTAGTTTTTACATGGGTAAATCTGCTTTACCCTCATTGTCATAATTGATCTACATTAAGTGCACTGCACAGGTAAATAACTTTAGAAAACTGCTCCTATAGCATCTTACACTGACATGCTCAACTCACCTGTAAATGTTGATTTTAGGGCTTGAAGGGTGATCTTTGCAGCGGTGATGGGGTATTTTAGTGCAGATGAACATGTGTAATGCAATCTGGTCAGGCCTCACATAGCTAATCCTCGCTCCTTTACCCCAGTACTGTATGAGCTTTCCAGACCAATCAGCTCCCTTCTTCTAAAGACGTGACCTGGATGCTCTCCAAAGCTCATGTAGAATGATAATTCCTGTGTTGATCCAAGAAAAGGTGTCACAGCTTAGGGAAAAGGCTATTATTCAGGACTAGAACACTACTTGTTCTAATATATTTGTCCAAATTCTAATCCCTATCACTGAACCTATCCCCAAATCACTCCATGGGAAACCCACCTCAATACTATCAACCAATTACTCACCCAAATGAACCTTGCCCTGAATACTTCCAAAACCAAACTTCTAATCATATCCCACAAACTAAGTCAAATGACCCTTACTGACTTAAAACTCCACTGGCTACTCATAAGCTTTAGAATCTTACACAAGACTCTCACCATCATTCACAAAAGCATTCACAAAGATCCCTATCAATCTTCCATGCCCACTCACTAACCACACCTCGAGACCTATCAGAGAAGCCTACAGGGATCACTAAGCACCCTCCCAACCAAATCCACCTTTCTTGCAGCCACCAGAGAACGAGCCCTCTAATAGCAGGGCCAAATCTGGAATGCCACGCCCCCCTGATCTAAGACAAGAACCCTGTCTATTGATGTTCAGAAAAAAAAATTACTTGGCTTCCCTTAATTCAGGGCCATCTCAATTATAAGATATTGCCATGCTAGGTCAGACCAAGGGTCCATCAATCCCAGCATCCTGGGCTTGATGGACCCTTTATCCAGTGCTCTCCTTCAGATATTGTGAATGGATTAGTTTGCTATAATTAGAGTTATCTTCTGCTATTGGCTCCTCTTCCCCCCAGTTCTAGTACCCCTGTTTTATTGTAACTTTTGCCTTCCTCTATGTTTTGGTTAACCTTATTATCCTTTGTTTCTTGTAAACAGATATCTATATTATGAATGTTGGTATAAAAAAAGCACTAAAATAAAATAAATCCTAAACTACCCATAGCTCAAGAGGTAAGAGACCTAGGTGTAATCTTGGACATCAAACTAAATCTAAAAAATTCATTAATTTGACATTAAAACTGCTACTTTAAACTACATGTACTAAAAAAATTAAAACCCCCTCCTACAGCAATGATTTCCTAACCATCCTTCAAGCATTCATCTTCTCCAAGATAGACTACTGAAACTTTATACTACTGGGACCCCCAACCACAACACTCAAACCCCTCCAAATGCTACAAATTTCCATTGCCAGAGTCCTCACAAACATCACTCCCATGGCTCCCAGTGCAATTCAGAATCCTCTTCAAGGGTCTTACCACAATACACAAGATCATTTATTTAATTTATTTTTGGTTTATATACTGGAAGTTCCTGTATACAATACATATCACTCTGGTTCACATTTAACAAAGATAACTATCGCCGGGGGGGCGGTTTACATGGAACATAATCCAAACACACACTGGACAAACCCCTCCTTCAACTTTCAAAACCCAAGATCCGCAAACTGAGACCCTACCAACACCCTCACCCAAGCTAACTCACCTGAACTCTACCAGGGAACGAGCACTATGAATTGCAGCACCCAACTGGAATTCCATGCACCAAGAGCTACATCTAGAACCCAACACCCAAAACGTCAACAACAAAAACAAAAACCAAACTGAAAACCTGACTGTTCAAACAGGCCTTTTCATATCCCCCTTCACTACCAACCAATAATTAGAGCACCCTACAATACATGCCCTTGTATATAGTTCTCTGCCCCCTCACCAACTAACCAGCCTTCATAGGCTTGTAAGACCTCACACACAAGCTAAGGAATAGCATCAGAGCCCTGCCAAATGCTTATAACCTTCTTTAGCTTGCAAGACCTGGCACACAACTTAACAGTGCTAGAGGACAAATCAGGCCCTGCCACACACTGGCTGCAGGAATCTAACTCTGCCAAAGGTCCCAGGTCCACCAGCAGCGATTAAGCATTTTAAGCAGGGCTCTGGCAGGTCTGATTTGTTCTCTAACACTATATTAAGTTTCCTCAACTCTCGTCAGCCCCTGTCCATCTGATTGACTCCACTGATCCATTTTCCAAACTGGCTCCCTGGCTTCAAACACTCCCAGGAACATCAAAAGTCCAAAGGCTCTCAGTTATAAAATTTCTCCACTAGTTCCCCTTACGGGGATTCAAACCCTCATTGGGCTGGCAGGGAGGCACCAAGCCCAACCAGTGAGTGCTGAGCCTGGCTTCTCCCCTTGAAGCTTAGCCTTTATGTCACAGACCTCTTCTCTCCCTGCCACAAGTCCTAACAAACCAAAAAAAAAAAAGTGTCCCAAAGCAGACCAGCAAAGAATTTAAGTGCAGCCCTGCTGGCCTCTCTGCCTCCTCCCTCCTATCTCTGCTCTCTACCACATTCCCCAGAAATACCTCCACCCAATTGGCAGTCTTGGAAATAGTTCATTAGCAATAAAAAAAGGGAAGGTTTTGAATCTGCACACACACTCACCTTCTCTGGTACCAGGGTTTCAGTCCTTTCTCCCACAGTAAAGCAGACCTCAGCAGCATCAGGCAGCCAAGACCCACTCCCTCCTCTCCAGTACCTGGAAAGAACTTGAAATGCTTTGGTTTGGCTCCTTTTTTATAGGATGGAGACTCCTCCCCTGCTGGCCAGGGATTGGTTCCCGAAGCCCCACCCTCTTCCTTCCCCTCCCCTGCTGGCCAGGGATTGGTTCCCAAGGCCCCACCCTCTCCCTCCCACACCTGTGTCTCAGGTTTCTCCGATGCTTCAGGGGAAGGAACCAGCCCGACTGACTCTGTGTCACCTGGTATTTCTTCCCCCTTTCCCTGCAGATTTTTGGTTCCGGGGATTTTTTGTTTCTGGGGTTTTGACCTACCTCCCTGGACAGTATACTGACCCCGTCACACACCTCCCCACTTTTTCAGGAGTCTTGCCCTACCCCCCTCCCTGAACAGGAAGTCAGCATTTCCATGTTTCTTTCCCATAAACTTTTTCCTTTCAAAATCCCATCAGCCCCTTCCTGATTATTGTGATCCCATCTTGCCTTCCCCCACCACCTCCGAAAAGATATCTTTACCAGGAGCACCACAGCCTCCCAGGATCCACCGGTGGCTCAGGACTCAGAAGGAGCCATTTATAAGCCACACGGTTCACATTCAGCCTCTGTTTTATTTAAACACACTTCTGTGTGATTTTTATTACAATAAACTTTTTTTTATTAGGAAAACAGTCCACAATGTCTCTATCCATCATAATTCAGTCATCAGCTGATACAAAGTACAGAGCAATATCCCCAGCCCTTCCTTTATTCCCCCGCCCCGGAGAATGCTCGGATTTCCCCTTCTCCTAGGGCTTCCCTATAGTTGTAAAGGATCCAGCCTGTTTCTCCATATTGCAGCTGGGGACAGAGGCTCCGGGGTTTTTAACCCTCTTTCCACGACTCTCTTGTATTACACCATCCAGGGATTAACAGCTCCTTGCCCGCAATCACATGAATGAAATGTTCTCTCTTAAAATAAAAGAATCTTTCTAACGCAGAGCTGTGTGTGAGGGTCTCAGTACTGGAATAGCAGGAGGTGCTGCAGTGCAGGAGTGAGGTGCATTGGCAGAGCTGTGTGTGAGGGTCTCAGTACTGGAATAGCAGGAGGTGCTGCAGGGCAGGAGTGAGCTGCATTGGTAGAGCTGTGTCTCAGGGTCTCAGTACTGGAATAGCAGGAGGTGCTGCAGGGCAGGAGTGAGGTCGTCCGTATGACATAGTGAGGTTAAAGGTAGCGTCGGCGCCATTTTGAAGATTGGCAATACGGCCCGCGTGCAGGAGGTCGCTCCCGGACCCCCGCTGGACTTTTGGCAAGTCTTGTGGGGTCAGGAGGCCCCCCCCCCCAAGCTGGCCAAAAGTCCCTGGGGGTCCAGCGGGGGTCCGGGAGCGATCTGCACGCATGACGTCGGGAGCCAGGAACCAAAATGGCACCGGCGCTACCTTTGCCCTGTCACATGATAAGGGCAAAGGGCCACCGGCGCCATTTCTCAACGCAGCCGTGGCCAGAGAGCTGGAGATCACTTCGGGACACCCCCCCCCCCCCCACTGGACCCCAGGTAATTTAAAACATTTGGGGGGGGTTCGGGAGGGTGGGGGATTTGTTTTAAAGGTTCGGGGTGGGTTTTAGGGTTTTTTTGGTGTGCCGGTTTTCCCACGCCCTATTTAACGATACAATACAAATGCCCCTGATGATAATGGAGACAGACACAGACTAGTTCTTTATTAAACAGTATATGGAACCACCAGAGGTGGCAGTAGTGAGCTGGAAGCGCCCGGCTGGGCTGAGGTCCCTCAGGTACTGGAACAGCGATCCCTGGTTCCCTGTACGTACCTGGATCAGTCCAGACAGTGGGTCATGTCCCCAATCCAGCAGATGGAGTCAGCACAAGCTTTGAGGGCGCGTATCCATATATACTACTACCCCCTCTGCAGGAGTTCAGTATCTTCTGACTCCAGCAGATGCCAGTAGGGGAATCAGGCTTCCCTCCTTTTCCTTTTCTTCACTTTCTTGCTTGATTATGGCTTGTTGTTGTCTTTTTCTGTGGATCAAGTTTGTATCAAGTTTGTATTAAGTTAAAAAAAAAAAAAAAAGTAAGGCAGAGTTCTTTCAACTTCTGGGGAGTGGCTTCTCTTCCTTGTCTCTTCTCTGCGGCCTTGCTGTTTATTTCTCGTTGCAGCCAGGGGTAAGTTTGTTTTCCTTTGTAGTTTTTCCTTCACTCACAGCTCAGCCCCCGGTGCCCGCGAAAGCCGGTGGAGCCGGCCTCTTCGCTCTTTACTCCCTCACCCGCGGCCATTTTACAGCTCCTCATGGGCTGCTGAGCCATTTAGGGAAAGATGTCTGGGGCGGGTCGTGTGGCCGGGAAGGCCCCCCCGCGGCACCCTCCTCTATTTTCAGAAAGCGGGCAGTGCGGGCCGACCGGGCCCCCCCGCAGCGGCGCTTTGGTGCGCGTGGCTCCCCCCCGTGGCTTTTTCTTTTCTCCTACAGCGATCCCGATGCCGCGGCCGTCCCGCTGTGCGGCCTGCGGAGACCCGGATTTCCCGGGAGGGCATCTGTGCACGATGCCTTCCCGGGGGGAAGGTACCTCACAGTCCCTGACTGATTTCTCTTTTTTGCCCGGGCGGCACGGGCCGGCCACTTCGCCATTTTGGCGGGAACGGCGGCCATTGTACATTCTGAGCGCCCTGAGGCGCAGGCCACGAGGGGGAACGGATCCCTGGAGGCCACGAGGGGAATGGATCCCTGGAGGACTCTACCAGCGGGGTGTTCCCCCGATTTTGGTTCAGGAACCAAGCACCCAGAGCCAGGGAGCAGGAACCAGCCGCCCCCGAAGCGCACCCGAGCAGGCCGGGGTTCTCTCCGGAGTTTATCCTGCTCATGCATACCGCTTATCTGCAGGGGCTGGAAGCACCTGTGGGACCCCCCCCCCCTAAGATCCCTCGGATGTCGCCCTCGACGCCGGCCCCCCCCCCCCCCGACCCTCCGGGAGTGGGGGCCTCCCGCCTTCCTACCCAGGTCCGATCCACGCCCGCGGCAGTGGGGGCGGTGCCAGACCCAGCGGGACATGGACTTGACCTCCCGGACGGGGGACAAGGGGACGGCACGCAGGAGGGGGATGATCCGCGTACCCTACGCCTCTTCCAGAGGGAAGAGCTGGACGACCTCATCCCGCAGATCATCCAAGAATTAGATTTGGACCCGCCACCAGACCCGCCTGCCCCAGTAGCTCCCGCTGTCGTCACTTCTTCAAGGAAGGGAGATCCTGTCCTGGCGGCACTCCGGCCGAGGGCGCGGGCTTTTCCCATTCATGACTCGTTTTTACAACTTCTCACCAGGGAATGGGACACCCTGGAGGCCTCCCTGAAGAGCAGCCGGGCCATGGAAAAGCTGTACCCGCTCCCCGAAGATTTTCTGGACCTCATCAAGGTCCCAAAGGTGGACTCCGCAGTGTCGGCGGTCACGAAGAGGACGACTATCCCAGTGACGGGAGGTGCGGCGTTGCGGGACCCACAGGATCGTAAGTTGGAAGTTTTCCTTAAGCGGGTTTTCGAGGTCTCCGCTCTGGGTATGCGGGCGGTGATGTGCAGTTCGCTTGCCCAGCGGGCTAGTCTCCTTTGGGTGCAACAACTCCTCACGTCTCAGAACCTGCCGTCCGATGAGGCTGCCCAGGCAGATCGGCTAGAAGCCGCAGTGGCGTATGGGGCGGACGCCTCGTACGACCTCTTTCGGGTCCTCGCAAGATCCATGGTTTCGGTAGTGGCAGCACGACGACTACTGTGGCTACGCAATTGGGCGGCTGATACGTCCTCTAAGTCGAGTCTGGGCTCTCTTCCCTTCAGGGGCAAGTTCCTCTTCGGGGAGGATTTGGACCAGATCATCAAGTCCCTGGGGTAGAACGCTGTTCATCGGCTGCCGGAGGATAGGTTTCGACCATCCAGAGCATTTTCTTCTTCTCGGACCAGAGCCAGAGCGCAACGGCGCTACAGGGGATACAGACAGCCGGGCTCCCGGTCATACGCCCCCAGGTCTCAGCCCTGGTCGCGCTCCTTTCGCGGGCGTCGGCCCGCACGCTACTCCCGGAACCGGGAACCCTATACCAAGTCTTCACAATGATGCCAGTCTCGCCCACTCCCCTGTCCCCAGGATTGGGGACCGACTAACGTATTTCTACGCGGAGTGGGCACGGATCACCTCGGACCAATGGGTCCTGGATACCATAAAACACGGCTACGCATTGGAATTTGTCCGCCCCCCGCAGGGAAGGTTCATCTTTTCCCCCTGTGGCTCGGACCTCAAGAGAGGAGCGGTGCAAGCTGACTCTGGACAGACTCCGGGAGATAGGGCGCTATTGCGCCTGTGCCCTTTGGAGAGGTGGGCTAGGGCCACTATTTCCATCTATTTCGTCCGTACCAAGAAGGACGGTTCCTTCCGGCCTATCCTAGACCTCAAGGAAGTCAACAAATCCCTTCGAGTCGTTCGGTTCCGCATGGAAACGCTCCGGTCAGTGATTGCGGGCGGTGCATCGGGGGAGTTCCTCGCCTCCCTGGACTTAACGGAGGCCTACCTGCACATTCCCATCCGCCCGGACCACCACCGTTTCCTTCGTTTCGAAATTCTGGACCAGCATTTTCAGTTCACGGCTCTCCCGTTCGGATTGGCGACGGCGCCGCGCACCTTCACCAAGATCATGGTAGTCGTGGCGGCAGCTCTCCGGAAGGAGGGCATCCTGGTTCATCCTTATCTGGAAGATTGGCTCCTCCGGGCGAAGTCATTCGATCATGGACGCTCAGCGGTGACTCGAGTAGTACGGTTTTCTACACTCCCTGGGATGGGGTAGTGAACTTCTCCAAGAGCTCCCTCATGCCCACCTTCGACACCCTACTGGGCAAAGTTTTTCTGCGCCAGGACAAAGCTCAATCCTTGCGGGATCACACACGACGGTTCGCTGCGTTACCAGAGCCCACCCCCTGGGACTACCTGCAACTCCTGGAGTGATGGGGTCCACCATCGACCTTGTACCTTGGGCTTTCGCGCACCTCAGGACCTTACAGTGGGGCGCTCCTCTCCCGTTGGAAACCAGTATCGCAGGACTACCAGATGATTCTCCCGCTCCCCGCAGAATGCCAGGGACAGTCTGGGCTGGTGGTTGGATCCGCCGAACCTGGCCCGTGGCGTGTCCCTCGATCTGCCAAATTGGGGTGGTGGTGACCACTCGATGCCAGTCTAGCAGGCTGGGGTGCAGTCTGCGATCGAAGCGCCACGCAGGGGGACGTGGTCCACGGTGGAGGCGAAGTGGTCAATCAACCGTCTGGAAACCAGAGCGGTCCGGCTAGCTCTGCGACATTTCCTCCCGCTTCTTCGGAACCAGGAAGTCAGAATCCTATCGGACAATGCTACCACCGTGGCCTACATCAACCGACAAGGAGGCACACGCAGCCCGCAGGTCGCGCTCGAGGCGGCGCTGCTGATGCAATGGGCGGGAGCGTCATCTCGTCCGGCTAGTGGCCTCGCACATCGCCGGTGTGGACAACGTCCAGGCGGACTTCCTCAGTCGTCAATTGCTGGACCCCGGAGAGTGGTCTCTCTCCGACAAAGCGATGCAACTTCTCGTCCATCGGCGGGGGGGCCCCCAACTTGGATCTGATGGCGTCCGCTCTCAACGCCAAGGCTCCACGCTTCTTCAGTCGCTGGAGAGAGCACGGCACGGAGGGAGTGGATGCCCTGGTCCTCCCGTGCCGCCACATCTTCTGCTCCTACGCTTTTCCACCATGGCCCCTGGTGGGCAGGATGCTCCGCAGAATAGAAAGCCATCAGGGGACCGTGGTTTTCGTCACCCCAGAATGGCCCAGGCGACCCTGGTTTGCGGACCTGCTACAGCTGGTGATCGACGGGCCAATCAGGCTGGGGCACCTCCCCCAGCTCCTACATCAGGGCCCGGTATTTTTCGAGCAGGCAGAATTCTTCTTGTCTTGCGGCCTGGCTTTTGAGAGGCGCCGCCTCCGGCGTCGGGGGCTACCCGGAGGCGGTAGTATCCACGCTATTGCGGGCACGAAAGACATCGATGTCGGCGGCCCCTATGTTCGAGTCTGGAAGGTGTTCGAGCTGTGGTTGTACCAGCCAGGCCACGAGACCCGCTAAGGCTTCTGTACCTCAGATCCTTCAGTTTCTACAGGCGGGGGTGGAAAAAGGGCTCGCCTATAATTCACTACGGGTTCAGGTGGCCGCCCTTGGTTCGCTGTTGAGCGATGGGGGCTCTCTTCTACAGTATCCTGACATTGCTCGTTTTCTCAAGGGTGTCGAGCATATGCGTCCTCCGTTACGGGACCCTTGTCCCTCCTGGAGTCTTAACCTTGTGCTTCGCTCCCTGTCTGACCACCGTTCGAGCCGCTGCGCAACGCAACGATAAGGATCTCACTCTCAAGACTGTATTTCTTGTGACCATCTGTTCCGCTCGACGCATCTCGGAGCTGCAGGCTCTGTCGTGTAGAGAGCCCTATCCTCCGTTTCTCCGACTCTGGAGTTTCGCTTCGCACCGTTCCCCCCCTTCCTTCCGAAGGTGGTTTCTGCATTCCATGTGAACCAAACGGTGGAGTTGCCGTCCTTCTCTTCCTCAGAGCCGAAGCCTCTCCGTCTCTTGAATGTCAAGCGCACTCTGCGCCTCTATCTGGAGGCTACAAATGAGTTCCGGACCTCTGACCATCTCTTCGTACTCTGGGCCGGTCCTAAGAAGGGGTCTCAGGCCTCGAAGACTACCATTGCCAGATGGCTGAAGGCCGGCATTGCTGCTTCCTACATTGGGGCGGGACGGACTCCCCCACCCGGAATCGTAGCGCATTCTACACGTTCTCAGGCGGCGTCCTGGGCGGAGTCTCGCTCGGTATCCTCGCAAGAAATTTGTAGAGCAGCCACCTGGAAATCGTTACACACGTTCTCCGAGGCACTATCGTCTGCACCTCGCCTCTTCGGTCTCTGGACACTTTGGCGAGCAGGTTCTCCGAGCAGGCCTCGCAGGACCCCCACCCGATTTAGGGAAGCTTGGGTACATCCCACTGTCTGGACTGATCCAGGTACGTACAGGGAAAAGAAAATTATTACTTACCTGCTAATTTTTGTTCCTGTAGTACCATGGATCAGTCCAGACGCCCACCGTGTTTGGGTTCTTGATCCTGCTCAGCTCTGCGCTACTTCTTGCTCGCAGTGTTCTGTGTCTTCACAGTCGTTTCTTTTCGCTGTTTTTCACAGCTCCCTACAAGTTGACATCCTCTTGATAAGTTTGCAGATCTTGAGAGAAGATCAGTATATCATCGACATATACTACTACGCCTTGATATAGTAAGACCCGTAAAATGTCGTTCATCATATTTTGAAAGACTGCAGTTGCGTTACTCAAACCGAAGGACATGACGGCATGCGGCGATCGAGGAGGCTCCTGCACAGGTCAAGCAGTTCATGTCTCAGGTTCTTAAGGCTGCGAGATGCTCGGTTCCGTCCGAATGGAAGAAGATCGCCGGTCCAGTATTGTCGCGGGCCTGCAGCCGTCCGGATGAGATGCACAGGATAGAAAATTTCACGCAATAAGGAAAAACAGACCAGATGCTTTTACAAACCTGTGGAAGTGGAAATCCTAATATTCTCAAGGGCGGGAGGGGTAATGAAATAATGGTTGAGGATATTCTATACTTTGTATTTCCTGTTGATTCTAGCTGATTGCATTATGATGCTGTTTTCTAAAGAAAAAAGTTAATTGTAAAAACAAAACCAAAAAACAAATCCAATTGTGTTTAAATAAAACAGAGACTGAACCGTGGGACTTGTGACTTATAAGCGTCTCCCTCTGAGCTCTGAGCCACTGGGGGATGCTGGAAAGCTGTTGTGCTCCTGATAAAGTTATCTTTCCGGAGGTGGTTGGGGGAGGCGTTGCTGTTCCTTGAAAAGGTCAAATATAAGTTCCGAAAAGTAGTTGGTGTGAAAGCCTCGCTGACCCAAGGGTTGGGAGCCGGGTTAGTAACAGCGAGGTTGTGGGTTCGAAGCCCCACCAGCTCGGTAACATTGAGGTTGTGGGTTCGAAGCCCCACCAGCTTAGTAACGTGGAGGTTGTGGGTTCGAAGCCCCACCAGCTCCGAAACACCGTGGATTGTAGCATCCTCTCCGCGACAGAGGATGTTACTGAGCCTCTGTCGAGGAGAGGATGCTACACCAGCTCAGTAACCGAAGCCCCAGCTCCGTAATACCATGGGTTGTAGCATCCTCTCCAGTCAGAAAGAGGTAGTTTTGGTGAAATTTGGGCCATTTTTCCTAGTAAAAAGTAGTAAAACCCCCAGTCTGCTGGTGGCTCTTTCTTGTTATTAATTAAGGCTCTTTCTCATTAGAGGTATTCACCGGAATATGCTTGGAACACAGGTCTAACTGACCCCCCCCCTCCGCCCCATCCACCCCGCACCGCTTCCCTACACTGGCCCCCCACCTAGCTTCTGGCTAAGCTAGACTCGAACCCGCGCCCTCCTATATCGAGTAAATCCCTGTAACGGAGCCATCGGACAGAGCTGCTGAGCCACCAGTCAGCTGGGTAACAGACTCTCCCGGGTTTTTACCCCTTATTCTTTCTCCTAGCACAGGACTCCAGCCTAAGGACCAGCCCTTCACAGCCGGCTCTGCACTCTCAGAGGCTCCGGAGTTTCACCCCTCTTTCCACCACTCCCTTGTATTACACCCTCCGGTGATTAACCGCTCCTCGCCCGCAATCACAAGAATGAAATGCTCTCTCTTAAAATAAAAGAATCTTTCTAACGCACACAGTGCGCGGTGAAACCTCCTCCCCTATGCAAACAAACATTAAACGTGCAGAGATTATGGGTTTCTAGCAGGGGCTGTTAGACCCGGGCTGCGGGGGAGCTTCTGAGCCATCACACACCGTCCCAGCACTGCCCTGGGAAAGGAAGCCCCCAGGACAGATTTAGGCCTTCCCCGTGTGCGATATTTACCGCTCATTCTCTCACACACACATCGCATCCCTCGGTCATTCATTCATTTGTTTATTTAACCGATATCTGGTTCCATGCGAACACCTCTGTCACAATCAGACCGTGAACACGGAGCAGTGAGAGCAGGTTGGCGGGAAGAGCTGCTTAAAACCCGGGGACCTTTGCACGGTTTGCAAGCTTAAAGCCTGGGGAGGGGGAAGCCGTAAAGCGCCGCTCATGCCTGGGCCAGAATCCGCGCTTCCCCCCAGCTTTAGCCCCCATTGCTCCTTCGGTGCTGAGCGGCTTTTCCCGGCAGGGCGGACGCTGCCCGCTCTCGGAGCGCACGGCCGAGCTCTCGGTCACCGACCGGAAGCTACAGCTCCGCCATGGTTGTGAGGGCGAGACAGGCAGGGTGGGAGCCTAATCACAAGAGAGAGCTCTGCTGCAGCCCCGCCCCTCCTGCTGCTGCGAATGGACGGCAGGTGGAGGAGGCGGGGCACAGCACAGCCGGTCCCGGCCGTTCCTTCGCAGCGAGCAGGAGATTCAGAGAAGCCCAGAGAGACGGATCCAGGCCCGGGGGAGAAGGTAGGGAGAGGCGCGGGCAGAGGGGACGTGGAAGGAGGGACCGGGTCCCAGGATCTCACCCTCTGTCCGGCCGCGAGCTGCAAAGAGCCCTACAGAGAGAGAGAGATCGCGGCCCAGGGGAGAAGGTGCGGGGAGGAAGGCACCGGGGGACGTGTGCGATGCTGTTGTGAGCGGATCGCTCCCTTATGCAGAGCCCTTCAGCAGCTCATAAAGACTCTGAGGAGCTCTGCTTTCCTATGGGAATCTAACTTTTTGCTTTTTAATGCGGCGATCGAGGAGGCTCCTGCACAGGTCAAGCAGTTCATGTCTCAGGTTCTTAAGGCTGCGAGACGCTCGGATCCGGCCGAATGGAAGAAGATCGCCGCTCCGGCAATGTCGCGGGCCTGCAGCCGTCCCGGATGAGATGCACAGGATAGAAAAATTTCACGCAATAAGGAAAAACAGACCAGATGCTTTTACAAACCTGTGGAAGTGGAAATCCTAATATTGTCAAGGGCGGGAGGGGTAATGAAATAATGGTTGAGGATATTCTATACTTTGTATTTCCTGTTGATTCTAGCTGATTGCATTATGATGCTGTTTTCTAAAGAAAAAAGTTTATTGTAAAAACAAAACAAAAAAAAAACAATTCCAATTGTGTTTAAATAAACAGAGGCTGAACCGTGGGACTTGTGACTTATAAGTGTCTCTCTCTGAGCTCTGAGCCAGTGGGGGATGCTGGAAAGCTGCAGTGCTCCTGATAAAGTTATCTTTCCGAAGGTGGTTGGGGGAGGCGTTGCTGTTCCTTGAAAGGTCAAATATAAGTTCCGAAAAGCAATTGGTGTGAAAGCCTCGCTGACCCAAGGGTTGAGAGCCGGGTTAGTATCGTTGAGGTTGTGGGTTCGAAGCCCTGTGCTAGGAGAAGAATAAGGGGTAGTTTTGGTGAAATTTGGGCCATTTTCCTAGTAAAAAGTAGTAAACCCCCAGTCTGCTGGTGGCTCTTTCTTGTTATTAATTAAGGCTCTTTCGCATTAGAGGTATTCACCGGAATATGCTTGGAACACAGGTCTAAACTGACCCCCCTCCTCCCCATCCACCCGCACCACTTCCCTACACTGGCCCCCACCTAGCTTCTGGCTAAGCTAGACTCGAACCCGCGCCCTCCTATATTCGAGCGAATCCCTGTAACGGAGCCATCGGACAGAGCTGCTGAGCCACCAGTCAGCTGGGTACAGACTCTCCCGGGGATTAACCCCTTATCTTTTAGGAGGTGGGTGGGGAGGCGTTTTTAGTCCCTGAAAAGGTCAATATAAGTTCCGAAAAGAGTTAGTGTGAAAGCCTCGCTGACCCAAGGGTTGGGAGCCGGGTTAGTAACGTTGAGACTGTGGGTTCGAAACCCCACCAGCTCAGTAAAAACCATGGATTGTAACATCCTCTCCGCAACAGAGGGTGTTACGGATCACAAGGACTAGAAAGGGGTAGTTTTGGTGAAATTTGGGCCATTTTTCCTAGTAAATAGTAGTAAAACCCCCAGCTGCTGGTGGCTCTTTCTTGTTATTAATTAAGGCTCTTTCTCATTAGAGGTATTCACCGGAATATGCTTGGAACACAGGTCTAACTGACCCCCTCCTCCCCATCCACCCGCACCGCTTCCCTACACTGGCCCCCACCTAGCTTCTGGCTAAGCTAGACTCACTCCCGGGTTTTTACCCCTTATTCTTCTCCTAGCACAGGACTCCAGCCCTTCACAGCAGGCTCTGCACTCTCCAGGCAGCCGGGGACAGAGGCTCCGGGGTTTTACCCCTCTTTCCACCACTCTCTTGTATTACACCCTCCGGTGATTAACATCTCCTCGCCCGCAAACACAAGAATGAAATGTTCTCTCTTAAATTAAAAGAATCTTTCTAACGCACACAGTGCGCGGTGAAACCTCCCCCCTATGCAAACAAACATAAGATTACGGGTTTCTAGCAGGGGCTGTTAGACACGGGCTCGGGGGGAGCTTCTGAGCCATCTCTTGCCAGCACAGACCGTCCAGCTCTGCCCTGGGAAAGGAAGCCCCCAGGACAGATTTTGGCTTCCCCGTGTGCGATATTTACCGCTCACCCTCTCTCACACACACATCGCATCCCTCGGTCATTCATTAATTTATTTATTTAACCAATTTCTGGTTCCATGCAAACCCCTCAGTCACAATCAGACCGTGAACACGGAGCAGTGAGAGCAGAAGAGCCGCTTAAACCCCGGAGACGTTTGCAGGACTTGCAAGCTTAAAGCCTGGGGAGGGTGAGGCCGTAAAGCGCAGCTCATGCCTGGGACAGAACCCGCGCTTCCCCACAGCCTTAGCCCCCATTGCTCCTTCGGTGCTGAGCGGCTTTTCCCGGCAGGGCGGACGCTGCCCGCTCTCGGAGCGCACGGCCGAGCTCTCGGTCACCGACCGGAAGCTACAGCTCCGCCATGGTTGTGAGGTCGAGACAAGCAGGTTCGAAGCCTAATCACAAGAGAGAGCTCTGCTGCAGACCCGCCCCTTCCTGCTGCTGCGAATGGACGGAAGGGGGAGGAGGCGGGGCACAGCACAGCCCGGTCCCGGCCGTTCTTTCGCGGCGAGCAGGAGATTCAGAGAAGCCCAGAGAGGAATCCAGGCCCAGGGGAGAAGGTAGGGAGAGGGAGGGAGGGAGGGAGGGACCGGGTCCCAGGATCCTACCCTCTGTCCGGCCGCGAGCTGCAAAGAGCCCTACAGAGAGAGCGATCGCGGCCCGGGGGAGAAGGTAGGGAGAGGCGCGGGGGGACGTGTGCGATGCTGCTGTGTGGGGATCGCTCCCTTATGCAGAGCCCTTCAGCAGCTCATAAAGACTCTGAGGAGCTCTGCTTTCCTATGGGAATCTAACTTTTTGCTTTTTAATGCGGCAATCGAGGAGGCTCCTGCACAGGTCAAGCAGTTCATGTCTCAGGTTCTGAAGGCTGCGAGACGCTCGGATCCGGCCGAATGGAAGAAGATCGCCGCTCCGGCAATGTCGCGGGCCTGCAGCCGTCCGGATGAGATGCACAGGATAGAAAATTTCACGCAATAAGGAAAAACAGACCAGATGCTTTTACAAACCTGTGGAAGTGGAAATCCTAATATTGTCAAGGGCGGGAGGGGTAATGAAATAATGGTTGAGGATATTCTATACTTTGTATTTCCTGTTGATTCTAGCTGATTGCATTATGATGCTGTTTTCTAAAGAAAAAAGTTTATTGTAAAAACAAAACAAAAAAAAAACAATTCCAATTGTGTTTAAATAAAACAGAGGCTGAACCGTGGGACTTGTGACTTATAAGTGTCTCTCTCTGAGCTCTGAGCCAGTGGGGGATGCTGGAAAGCTGCAGTGCTCCTGATAAAGTTATCTTTCCGAAGGTGGTTGGGGGAGGCGTTGCTGTTCCTTGAAAAGGTCAAATATAAGTTCCGAAAAGCAATTGGTGTGAAAGCCTCGCTGACCCAAGGGTTGAGAGCCGGGTTAGTATCGTTGAGGTTGTGGGTTCGAAGCCCTGTGCTAGGAGAAGAATAAGGGGTAGTTTTGGTGAAATTTGGGCCATTTTTCCTAGTAAAAAGTAGTAAAACCCCCAGTCTGCTGGTGGCTCTTTCTTGTTATTAATTAAGGCTCTTTCGCATTAGAGGTATTCACCGGAATATGCTTGGAACACAGGTCTAACTGACCCCCCTCCTCCCCATCCACCCGCACCACTTCCCTACACTGGCCCCCACCTAGCTTCTGGCTAAGCTAGACTCGAACCCGCGCCCTCCTATATTCGAGCGAATCCCTGTAACGGAGCCATCGGACAGAGCTGCTGAGCCACCAGTCAGCTGGGTACAGACTCTCCCGGGGATTAACCCCTTATCTTTTAGGAGGTGGGTGGGGAGGCGTTTTTAGTCCCTGAAAAGGTCAAATATAAGTTCCGAAAAGAGTTTAGTGTGAAAGCCTCGCTGACCCAAGGGTTGGGAGCCGGGTTAGTAACGTTGAGACTGTGGGTTCGAAACCCCACCAGCTCAGTAAAACCATGGATTGTAACATCCTCTCCGCAACAGAGGGTGTTACGGATCACAAGGACTAGAAAGGGGTAGTTTTGGTGAAATTTGGGCCATTTTTCCTAGTAAATAGTAGTAAAACCCCCAGCTGCTGGTGGCTCTTTCTTGTTATTAATTAAGGCTCTTTCTCATTAGAGGTATTCACCGGAATATGCTTGGAACACAGGTCTAACTGACCCCCTCCTCCCCATCCACCCGCACCGCTTCCCTACACTGGCCCCCACCTAGCTTCTGGCTAAGCTAGACTCACTCCCGGGTTTTTACCCCTTATTCTTCTCCTAGCACAGGACTCCAGCCCTTCACAGCAGGCTCTGCACTCTCCAGGCAGCCGGGGACAGAGGCTCCGGGGTTTTACCCCTCTTTCCACCACTCTCTTGTATTACACCCTCCGGTGATTAACATCTCCTCGCCCGCAAACACAAGAATGAAATGTTCTCTCTTAAATTAAAAGAATCTTTCTAACGCACACAGTGCGCGGTGAAACCTCCCCCCTATGCAAACAAACATAAGATTACGGGTTTCTAGCAGGGGCTGTTAGACACGGGCTCGGGGGGAGCTTCTGAGCCATCTCTTGCCAGCACAGACCGTCCAGCTCTGCCCTGGGAAAGGAAGCCCCCAGGACAGATTTTGGCTTCCCCGTGTGCGATATTTTACCGCTCACCCTCTCTCACACACACATCGCATCCCTCGGTCATTCATTAATTTATTTATTTAACCAATTTCTGGTTCCATGCAAACCCCTCAGTCACAATCAGACCGTGAACACGGAGCAGTGAGAGCAGAAGAGCCGCTTAAACCCCGGAGACGTTTGCAGGACTTGCAAGCTTAAAGCCTGGGGAGGGTGAGGCCGTAAAGCGCAGCTCATGCCTGGGACAGAACCCGCGCTTCCCCACAGCCTTAGCCCCCATTGCTCCTTCGGTGCTGAGCGGCTTTTCCCGGCAGGGCGGACGCTGCCCGCTCTCGGAGCGCACGGCCGAGCTCTCGGTCACCGACCGGAAGCTACAGCTCCGCCATGGTTGTGAGGTCGAGACAAGCAGGTTCGAAGCCTAATCACAAGAGAGAGCTCTGCTGCAGACCCGCCCCTTCCTGCTGCTGCGAATGGACGGAAGGGGGAGGAGGCGGGGCACAGCACAGCCCGGTCCCGGCCGTTCTTTCGCGGCGAGCAGGAGATTCAGAGAAGCCCAGAGAGGAATCCAGGCCCAGGGGAGAAGGTAGGGAGAGGGAGGGAGGGAGGGAGGGACCGGGTCCCAGGATCCTACCCTCTGTCCGGCCGCGAGCTGCAAAGAGCCCTACAGAGAGAGCGATCGCGGCCCGGGGGAGAAGGTAGGGAGAGGCGCGGGGGGACGTGTGCGATGCTGCTGTGTGGGGATCGCTCCCTTATGCAGAGCCCTTCAGCAGCTCATAAAGACTCTGAGGAGCTCTGCTTTCCTATGGGAATCTAACTTTTTGCTTTTTAATGCGGCAATCGAGGAGGCTCCTGCACAGGTCAAGCAGTTCATGTCTCAGGTTCTGAAGGCTGCGAGATGTTCGATTCCGGCCGAATGGAAGAAGATCGCCGCTCCGGCAATGTCACAGGCCTGCAGCCTTCCGGATGAGATGCACAGGGGATGGAGCAGGTCAGGGCAATACGGAGAAACGGGCTGGATCCTTTACAGATATAGGGAAGCCCTAGGAGACGTGGAAATCCGAGCATTGTCCGGGGCGGGGGAATAATGTAAGGGCTGGGGATATTGTTCTGTACTTTGTATTGGCTGTTGATTGGTGCTGATTGAATTACGATGGATACAGGCGTTGTGCACTTGCTGTTTTCCTGATTAAAAAAAAAAATTGTAATAAAAATCACATCGAAGTGTATAAAACAGAGGCTGAATGTGAACCCTGTGGTTTATAAGTGGCTCTCTGAGCTCTGAGCCACCGGTCGATCTTGGGAGGCTGTGGTGCTGTTGGTAAAGATATCTTTTCGGAGGTGGTTGGGGGGACGGTGGTTCTACTCCTTCAAATGTCAAATATAAGTTCCGAAAAGTACTTGGTGTGAAAGCCTCGCTGACGCAAGGGTTGGGTGCCGGGTTAGTATCATTGAGGTTGTGGGTTCGAAGCCCCACCAGCTCCGTAATGCCGTGGGTTGCAGCATCCTCTCCGCGACAGAGGATGTTACTGATCACACGGACTACAAAGGGGTAGTTTTGGTGAAATTTGGGCCATTTTTCCTAGTAAATAGTAGTAAAACCCCCAGCTGCTGGTGGCTTTTTCTTGTTATTAATTAAGGCTCTTTCTCATTAGAGGTATTCACCGGAATATGCTTGGAACACAGGTCTAACTGACCCCCTCCTCCCCATCCACCCGCACCACTCACCTACACTGGCCCCCACCTAGCTTCTGGCTAAGCTAGACTCACTCCCGGGTTTTTACCCCTTATTCTTCTCCTAGCACAGGACTCCAGCCCTTCACAGCAGGCTCTGCACTCTCTAGGCAGCAGGGGACAGAGGCTCCGGGGTTTTACCACTCTTTCCACGACAATCTTGTATTACACCCTCCGGTGATTAACAGCTCCTCGCCCGCAATCACAAGAATGAAATGTTCTCTCTTAAATTAAAAGAATCTTTCTAACGCACACAGTGCGCGGTGAAACCTCCTCCCCTATGCAAACAAACATAAGATTACGGGTTTCTAGCAGGGGCTGTTAGACACGGGCTCCGGGGGAGCTTCTGAGCCATCTCTTGCCAGCACAGACCGTCCAGCTCTGCCCTGGGAAAGGAAGCCCCCAGGACAGATTTTGGCTTCCCCGTGTGCGATATTTACCGCTCACCCGCTCTCACACACACATCGCATCCCTCGGTCATTCATTAATTTATTTATTTAACCAATTTCTGGTTCTATGCAAACCCCTCAGTCACAATCAGACCGTGAACACGGAGCAGTGAGAGCAGAAGAGCCGCTTAAACCCCGGATACGTTTGCAGGACTTGCAAGCTTAAAGCCTGGGGAGGCCGTAAAGCGCCTGGGACAGAACCCGCGCTTCCCCACAGCCTTAGCCCCCATTGCTCCTTCGGTGCTGAGCGGCTTTTCCCGGCAGGGCGGACGCTGCCCGCTCTCGGAGCGCACGGCCGAGCTCTCGGTCACCGACCGGAAGCTACAGCTCCACCATGGTTGTGAGGTCGAGACAAGCAGGGTCGGAGCCTAATCACAAGAGAGAGCTCTGCTGCAGCCCCGCCCCTTCCTGCTGCTGCGAATGGACGGCAGGGGGAGGAGGCGGGGCACAGCACAGCCCGGTCCCGGCCGTTCCTTCGCAACGAGCAGGAGATTCAGAGAAGCCCAGAGAGGAATCCAGGCCCAGGGGAGAAGGTAGGGAGAGGCGCGGGGGGACGTGTGCGATGCTGCTGTGTGGGGATCGCTCCCTTATGCAGAGCCATTCAGCAGCTCATAAAGACTCTGAGGAGCTCTGCTTTCCTATGGGAATCTAACTTTTTGCTTTTTAATGCGGCGATCGAGGAGGCTCCTGCACAGGTCAAGCAGTTCATGTCTCAGGTTCTGAAGGCTGCGAGATGTCCGGTTCCGGCCGAATGGAAGAAGATCGCCGGTCCAGCAATGTCACAGGCCTGCAGCCGTCCGGATGAGATGCACAGGGGATGGAGCAGGTCAGGGCAATACGGAGAAACGGGCTGGATCCTTTACAGATATAGGGAAGCCCTAGGAGACGTGGAAATTCGAGCATTGTCCGGGGCGGGATAATAATGTAAGGGCTGGGGATATTGTTCTGTACTTTGTATTGGCTGTTGATTGGTGCTGATTGAATTACGATGGATACAGGCGTTGTGCACTTGCTGTTTTCCTGATTAAAAAAAATAAAAAATTATTGTAATAAAAATCGCATCGAAGTGTATAAAAGAGAGGCTGAATGTGAACTGAGACCTGTGGTTTATAAGTGGTGCTCTCTGAGCTCTGAGCCACCGGTCGATCTTGGGAGGCTGTGGTGCTCTTGGTAAAGATATCTTTTCGGAGGTGGTTGGGGGGACCGTGTTTCTACTCCTTGAAATGTCAAATATAAGTTCCGAAAAGCACTTGATGTGAAAGCCTCGCTGACCCAAGGGTTGGGTGCCGGGTTAGTATCATTGAGGTTGTGGGTTCGAAGCCCCACCAGCTCCTTAACACCGTGGGTTGCAGCATCCTCTCCGCGACAGAGGATATTACTGATCACAAGGACTAGAAAGGGGTAGTTTTGGTGAAATTTGGGCCATTTTTCCTAGTAAAAAGTAGTAAAACCCCCAGTCTGCTGGTGGCTCTTTCTTGTTATTAATTAAGGCTCTTTCTCATTAGAGCTGCTGGGCCACCAGTCAGCTGGGTACAAACAATCCCGGGTGTTTACCCCTTATTCTTCTCCTAGCACAGGACGCCAGCCTAAGGACCAGCCCTTCACAGCAGGCTCTGCACTCTCCAGGCAGCCGGGGACAGAGGCTCCGGGGTTTTACCCCTCTTTCCACCACTCTCTTGTATTACACCATGTAGTGATTAAAAGCTCCTCGCCCGCAATCACAAGAATGAAGTGTTCTCTTTTAAAATAAAAGAATCTTTCTAACGCACACAGTGCGCGGTGAAACCTCCTCTCCTATGCAAACAAACATTAGATTACGGGTTTCTAGCAGGGGCTGTTAGACAAGGGCTCCGTGGGAGCTTCTGAGCCATCTCTTGCCAGCACAGACCGTCCAGCACTGCCGAGTAGAGCAGGGGATTATAAGGGGGGGGGGGGGGGGGGGGGGGGAGAGGGATGGAGACTGGGATCGGGGCATGAAGGTGGAACAGACCTGGGCAGAGAGTGAGGAGGGGGTCACTGCAGTACATTCTGTGTTTTGGTTTAAACCCCGCTAACTTCCAAGCTGCTAAGAGACCTAAGCGAGGAAAGTGCATCCTACAGAGCAGCTTCCCAGCCCCCGGCAGCTCCTGACTGGAGTGAGAGTGAGATCCTAGGACCCGGTCTCTTCCTCCACGTCCCCTCTCTCCGCGCCTCCCCCTACCTTCTCACCTGGGCCGCGATCTCTCTCTCTGTAGGGCTCTTTGCAGTTCGCGGCCGGACAGAGGGTGAGATCCTGAGACCCTGTCCCTCCCTCCACGTCCCCTGTGTCCGCGCCTCTCCCCACTTTCTCCTCTGGGCCTGGATCCGCCTCGGGTTCGCTGGGAAGGAACGGCCGGGACCGGGCTGTGCTGTGCCCCGCCTCCTCCCCCTGCCGTCCCATCGCAGCAGCAGGAAGGGGCGGGGCTGCAGCAGAGCTCTCCTGTGATTAGCCTCCCACCCTGCCTGTCTCGCCCTCACAACCATGGCGGAGCTGTAGCTTCCGGTCGGTGACCGAGAGCTCGGCCGTGCGCTCCGAGAGCGGGCAGCGTCCGCCCTGCCGGGAAAAGCCGCTTAGCACCGAAGGAGCAATGGGGGCTAAGGCTGCGGGGAAGCGCGGGTTCTGGCCCAGGCAAGAGCTGCGCTTTACGGCCTCCCCCTCCCCAGGCTTTAAGCTTGCAAACCGTGCAAAGGTCCCCGGGTTTAAGCGGCTCTTCTGCTCTCACTGCTCCATGTTCACGGTGTTATTGCGACTGAGGGGTTTGCATGGAACCAGAAATCGGGTAAATAAATAAATTAATGAATGACCGAGGGATGCGATGTGTGTGAGAGAGGATGAGCGGTAAATATCGCACACGGGAAAGCCAAAATCTGTCCTGGGGGCTTCCTTTCCCAGGGCAGTGCTGGACGGTCTGTGCTGGCAAGAGATGGCTCAGAGGCATCCCCGGAGCCCGTGTCTAACAGCCCCTGCTAGAAACCCATAATCTATCCACTTTCAATGTTTGTTTGCATAGGGGAGCAGGTTTCAACGTGCACTGTGTGCGTTAGAAAGATTCTTTTATTTTAAAAGAGAACACTTCATTCTTGTGATTGCGGGCGAGGAGCTTTTAATCACTACATGGTGTAATACAAGAGAGTGGTGGAAAGAGGGGTAAAACCCCGGAGCCTCTGTCCCCGGCTGCCTGGAGAGTGCAGAGCCTGCTGTGAAGGGCTGGTCCTTAGGCTGGCGTCCTGTGCTAGGAGAAGAATAAGGGGTAAAAACCCGGGATTGTTTGTACCCAGCTGACTGGTGGCCCAGCAGCTCTAATGAGAAAGAGCCTTAATTAATAACAAGAAAGAGCCACCAGCAGACTGGGGGTTTTACTACTTTTTACTAGGAAAAATGGCCCAAATTTCACCAAAACTACCCCTTTCTAGTCCTTGTGATCAGTAACATCCTCTGTCGTGGAGAGGATGCTGCAACCCACGGTGTTAAGGAGCTGGTGGGGCTTCGAACCCACAACCTCAATGATACTAACCCGGCACCCAACCCTTGGGTCAGCGAGGCTTTCACATCAAGTGCTTTTCGGAACTTATATTTGACATTTCAAGGAGTAGAAACACCGTCCCCCCCAACCACCTCCGAAAAGATATCTTTACCAAGAGCACCACAGCCTCCCAAGATCGACCGGTGGCTCAGAGCGCAGAGGGCACCACTTATAAACCACAGGTCTCAGTTCACATTCAGCCTCTCTTTTATACACTTCGATGCGATTTTTATTACAATAATTTTTTATTTTTTTTAATCAGGAAAACAGCAAGTGCACAACGCCTGTATCCATCGTAATTCAATCAGCACCAATCAACAGCCAATACAAAGTACAGAACAATATCCCCAGCCCTTACATTATTCCCCCGCCCCGGACAATGCTCGAATTTCCACGTCTCCTAGGGCTTCCCTATATCTGTAAAGGATCCAGCCCGTTTCTCCGTATTGCCCTGACCTGCTCCATCCCCTGTGCATCTCATCCGGACGGCTGCAGGCCTGTGACATTGCTGGACCGGCGATCTTCTTCCATTCGGCCGGAACCGGACATCTCGCAGCCTTCAGAACCTGAGACATGAACTGCTTGACCTGTGCAGGAGCCTCCTCGATCGCCGCATTAAAAAGCAAAAAGTTAGATTCCCATAGGAAAGCAGAGCTCCTCAGAGTCTTTATGAGCTGCTGAAGGGCTCTGCATAAGGGAGCGATCCCCACACAACAGCATCGCACACGTCCCCCCGCGCCTCTCCCTACCTTCTCCCCCGGGCCGCGATCGCTCTCTCTGTAGAGCTCTTTGCAGCTCGCGGCCGGACAGAGGGTGAGATCCTGGGACCCGGTCCCTCCCTCCCTCTCCGCACCTTCAACCCTGGGCCTGGATTCCTCTCTGGGCTTCTCTGAATCTCCTGCTCGCTGCGAAAGAACGGCCGGGACCGGGCTGTGCTGTGCCCCGCCTCCTCCCCCTTCCGTCCAATCGCATCAGCAGGAAGGGGCGGGGCTGCAGCAGAGCTCTCTCTTGTGATTAGGCTCCCACCCTGCCTGTCTCGACCTCACAACCATGGTGGAGCTGTAGATTCCGGTAGGTGACCGAGAGCTCGGCCGTGCGCTCCGAAAGCGAGCAGCGGCCACCCTGCCGGGAAAAGCCGCTCAGCACGGAAGGAGCAATGGGGGCTTAGGCTGCGGGGAAGCGCGGGTTCTGTCCCAGGCGCTTTACGGCCTCCCCCTCCCCAGGCTTTAAGCTTGCAAGTCCTGCAAACGTCTCCGGGGTTTAAGCGGCTCTTCCCGCCAGCCTGCTCTCACTGCTCCGTGTTCACGGTCTGATTGCGAGTGAGGGGTTTGTATGGAACCAGAAATCGGTTGGTTAAATAAATAAATAAATGAATGAATGAATGAGGGATGCGATGTGTGTGTGAGAGAGGGTGAGCGGTAAATATCGCACACGGGGAAGCCAAAATCTGTCCTGGGGGCTTCCTTTCCCGGGGCACTGCTGGACGGTCTGTGCTGGCAAGAGATGGCTCAGAAGCTCCCCCGGAGCCCGTGTCTAACAGCCCCTGCTGGAAACCCGTAATCTAATGTTTGTTTGCATAGGGGAGGAGGTTTCACCGCGCACTGTGTGCGTTAGAAAGATTCTTTTATTTTAAGAGAGAACATTTCATTCTTGTGATTGCGGGCGAGGAGCTGTTAATCACCGGAGGGTGTAATACAAGGGAGTCGTGGAAAGAGGGGTAAAATCCCGGAGCCTCTGTCCCCGGCTGCCTGGAGAGTGCAGAGCCTGCTGTGAAGGGCTGGAGTCCTGTGCTAGGAGAAGAATAAGGGGTAAAAAGCCGGGAGTGAGTCTAGCTTAGCCAGAAGCTAGGTGGGGGCCAGTGTAGGGAAGTGGTGCGGGTGGATGGGGAGGAGGGGGTCAGTTAGACCTGTGTTCCAAGCATATTCCGGTGAAACCTCTAAGGAGAAAGAGCCTTAATTAAATAATAACAAGAAAGAGCCACCAGCAGCAGGGGATTTTACTACTTTCTACTAGGAAAAATGGCCCAAATTTCACCAAAACTACCCCTTTCTGGTCCTTGTGATCAGTAACATCCTCTGTCGCGGAGAGGATGGTACAATCCATGGTCTTACTGAGCTGGTGGGGTTTCGAACCCACAGTCTCAACGTTACTAACCCGGCTCCCAACCTTCGGGTCAGCGAGGCTTTCACACCAAGTACTTTTCGGAACTTATATTTGACCTTTTCAGGGACTAAAAACGCCTCCCCCACCCACCTCCTAAAAGATAAGGGGTTAATCCCCGGGAGAGTCTGTACCCAGCTGACTGGTGGCTCAGCAGCTCTGTCCGATGGCTCCGTTACAGGGATTTACTCGAATATAGGAGGGCGCGGGTTCGAGTCTAGCTTAGCCAGAAGCTAGGTGGGGGCCAGTGTAGGGAAGTGGGTGCGGGTGGATGGGGCGGAGGGGGGGGGTCAGTTAGACCTGGGTTCCAAGCATATTCCGGTGAATACCTCTAATGCGAAAGAGCCTTAATTAATAACAAGAAAGAGCCACCAGCAGACTGGGGGTTTTACTACTTTTTACTACGAAAAATGGCCCAAATTTCACCAAAACTACCTCTTTTTGACTGGAGAGGATGCTACAACCCATGGTGTTATGGAGCTGGTGGGGCTTCAAGGTTACTGAGCTGGTGCAGCATCCTCTCCGCGACAGAGGCTCAGTAACATCCTCTGTCGCGGAGAGGATGCTACAACCCACGGTGTTACGGAGCTGGTGGGGCTTCGAACCCACAACCTCCACGTTACTGAGCTGGTGGGGCTTCGAACCCACAACCTCAATGTTACGGAGTTGGTGGGGCTTCGAACCCACAACCTCAATGATACTAACCCGGCTCCCAACCCTTGGGTCAGCGAGGCTTTCACACCGAGTCCTTTTCGGAACTTATATTTGACATTTCAAGGAGTAGAAACACCGCCCCCAACCACCTCCGAAGAGATATCTTTACCAAGTGCACCACAGCCTCCCAAGATCCAACGGTGGCTCAGAGCTCAGAGGGCACCACTTATAAACCACAGGTCTCACAGTTCACATTCAGCCTCTGTTTTATACACTTCGATGTGATTTTTATTACAATAATTTTTTATTTTTTTTAATTAGGAAAACAGCAAGTGCACAACGCCTGTATCCATCCTAATTCAATCAGCACCAATCAACAGCCAATACAAAGTACAGAACAATATCCCCAGCCCTTACATTATTCCCCCGCCGCGGAGAGTGCTAGGATTCCCACTTCTCTAAATCGGTTAAATAAATAAATGAGCGATGCAATGTGAGTGAGAAAGAGAGAGGGTGAGCGGTAAATATCGCAAGTGGGGAAGCCAAAATCTGTCCTGGGGGCTTCCTTTCCCAGGGCAGTGCTGGACGGTCTGTGCTGGCGAGAGATAGACATGGGCTCCGGGGGAGCTTCTGAGCCAACAGTCCCTGCTAGAAACCCATAATCTATCCACTTTTAATGTTTGTTTGCACAGATGACAATGGAAACTGTGTGTGTTAGAATGATTATTTTATTTTTTTAAATTTTCTTTTTATTAGTTTTAATCAATTAATACCGGTATTGTTAGGTGGAACAGCCCCTAATTCACTCCTTGAATTCAGGAAATGTTCAAGTTGCTCTGGCTCCATGAATACATATCTATTATTTTCTATATTAAGTATACATTTACAAGGAAACTTTATCATTATTTTCGCACCTAACTGGCGAGCTCTAGTGCACAGAGACAGAAAGTTTTTCCTACACAATTGCATTGATCTAATAATGTCCAGATATATCCATATTTTCCCTCCAAGGTAAGGCTTGTTCCTATTGTAGAAAAACTCTTTAAAACCATATCCCTTTCAGCAGGTAACAAAATCTTCACCAGCAAATCACCTCTCTTTTCAATTTGTTCCTCCTGGGTTGTCTCAAGAAATCCAGACAGGTTATCAAACGGGGATGGGAACTCTGGACGCTCCCCTCGGTCTTCCTTGTCCTCTGTCTCTCCCCCACTTCTCTGTACTGAATCGTTGGTGTGGGAATTATGAGCTTTGCCAGCAAACCATTTCAGGGTTTAACACTAACTTCCCTTCTCCCTGACCTTTGCATTGAACAAAGCATCACTTGTGCTTAAGCCTCTCTGCTTAGGAGAGGATACCTGACTGTAATGTATTTCTCTGGCTTATAATTAACCCTGATTGCCTGAAAGAAAAGCTAGTTGCTCCTAGTCAGGGGCAGGACAAAGACAGGAAGTATAGAATTCAGCAGCCAATGAAATGATCCGTACACACCCCCTGAGCCAAGCCAATAGTGTAGAGACACGTCTGTTGCTATGTGGAAAGGAGCCAATCGTGTGATGACACATCATCTGCCTTTGTATGAATGTGCAATAAAAAGAGGACCCTTGGGACTGCTCAGTCTTTTTCCTGCCTGCCATGAAACCTGCCTGATGTGCCTTCTTTTCCTCCAAATTCAATATCTGGTGACCCGCGCCGTGATAGTCCCTGCTCATCTGGCTGGACATAGCTTAGGTGCGCACCATACAGCAGACTTGCCTTCGCAATCGTAAGTATTTTTAAAGTACTTTTTAGTATTTTTTAAGTATTTGTCAGCAAGTTTGTTCCCCACATTCGTGAGCATGGCAAGTGATTTGACTGTACAGCAAAGGCTTCATGCTAGAGAGCTGCAGAAAATAATCAAGAATCATTATTTCATCACCAGAGGAAAAATAGCAAAAATTAAAATAGGGGACTTAGAAGAATTGATAAGTGAAATAGCTTGCCGCTGCCCCTGGTATTCACAGGCTGGAACTCTGAATATCCAGGACTGGATTTTAATAGGCAACAGTCTTCATACGGCCTCAAGGGCCCCCATAAAGCAATTATTAATATGGTAAAAATGTACAGAGGCCATAGAACACATAGGGAAAAAAAGTCTCAAGCCAGCATTTCCAAACCATGTGCTCTTAGAAGCAGACAGCATCAGTACACTCAATCAACATACCCTTCCCCCATCTTATGCACATACTCCCTCAGAGACAGCAAATTCTTTGTATCCTCAGCTCCCCATACCTACACCCATGGCACAACACATTCACACCTCCACGCCTTCTATAGAACATAAGAAAATGCCATACTGGGTCAGACCAAGGGTCCATCAAGCCCAGCATCCTGTTTCCAACAGTGGCCAATCCAGGCCATAAGAACCTGGCAAGTACCCAAAAAACTAAGTCTATTCCATGTAACCATTGCTAATGGCAGTGGCTATTCTCTAAGTGAACTTAATAGCAGGTAATGGACTTCTCCTCCAAGAACTTATCCAATCCTTTTTAAACACAGCTATACTAACTGCACGAACCACATTCTCTGGCAACAAATTCCAGAGTTTAATTGTGCGTTGAGTAAAAAAGAACTTTCTCCAATTAGTTTTAAATGTGCCCCATGCTAACTTCATGGAGTGTCCCCTAGTCTTTCTACTATCCGAAAGAGTAAATAACCGATTCACATCTACCCCGTTCTAGACCTCTCATGATTTTAAACACCTCTATCATATCCCCCCTCAGTCGTCTCTTCTCCAAGCTGAAAAGTCCTAACCTCTTTAGTCTTTCCTCATAGGGGAGCTGTTCCATTCCCCTTATCATTTTGGTTGCCCTTCTCTGTACCTTCTCCATCGCAATTATATCTTTTTTGAGATGCGGCGACCAGAATTGTACACAGTATTCAAGGTGCGATACAGAGGCACATTTTCCGTTTTATTCATCATTCCTTTTCTAATAATTCCCAACATTCTGTTTGCTTTTTTGACTGCCGCAGCACACTGAACCGACTATTTCAACGTGTTATCCACTATGACACCTAGATCTCTTTCTTGGGTTGTAGCACCTAATATGGAACCCAACATCGTGTAATTATAGCATGGGTTATTTTTCCCTATATGCATCACCTTGCACTTATCCACATTAAATTTCATCTGCCATTTGGATGCCCAATTTTCCAGTCTCACAAGGTCTTCCTGCAATTTATCACAATCTGCTTGTGATTTAACTACTCTGAACAATTTTGTGTCATCTGCAAATTTGATTACCTCACTCGTCGTATTCTTTCCAGATCATTTATAAATATATTGAACAGTAAGGGTCCCAATACAGATCCCTGAGGCACTCCACTGTCCACTCCCTTCCACTGAGAAAATTGCCCATTTAATCCTACTCTCTGTTTCCTGTCTTTTAGCCAGTTTGCAATCCACGAAAGGACATCGCCACCTATCCCATGACTTTTTACTTTTCCTAGAAGCCTCTCATGAGGAACTTTGTCAAACGCCTTCTGAAAATCCAAGTATACTATATCTACCGGTTCACCTTTATCCACATGTTTATTAACTCCTTCAAAAAAGTGAAGCAGATTTGTGAGGCAAGACTTGCCCTGGGTAAAGCCATGCTGACTTTGTTCCATTAAACCATGTCTTTCTATATGTTCTGTGATTTTGATGTTTAGAACACTTTCCACTATTTTTCCTGGCATTGAAGTCAGGCTAACCGGTCTGTAGTTTCCCGGATCGCCCCTGGAGCCCTTTTTAAATATTGGGGTTACATTTGCTATCCTCCAGTCTTCAGGTACAATGGATGATTTTAATAAGTTACAAATTTTTACTAATAGGTCTGAAATGTCATTTTTTAGTTCCTTCAGAACTCTGGGGTGTATACCATCCGGTCCAGGTGATTTACTACTCTTCAGTTTGTCAATCAGGCCTACCACATCTTCTAGGTTCACCGTGATTTGATTCAGTCCATCTGAATCATTACCCATGAAAACCTTCTCCATTACGGGTACCTCCCCAACATCCTCTTCAGTAAACACCGAAGCAAAGAAATCATTTAATCTTTCCGCGATGGCCTTATCTTCTCTAAGTGCCCCTTTAACCCCTCGATCATCTAACGGTCCAACTGACTCCCTCACAGGCTTTCTGCTTCGGATATATTTAAAAAAGTTTTTACTGTGAGTTTTTGCCTCTACAGCCAACTTCTTTTCAAATTCTCTCTTAGCCTGTCTTATCAATGTCTTACATTTAACTTGCCAATGTTTATGCTTTATCCTATTTTCTTCTGTTGGATCCTTCTTCCAATTTTTGAATGAAGATCTTTTGGCTAAAATAGCTTCTTTCACCTCCCCTTTTAACCATGCCGGTAATCGTTTTGCCTTCTTTCCACCTTTCTTAATGTGTGGAATACATCTGGACTGTGCTTCTAGAATGGTATTTTTTTAACAATGACCACGCCTCTTGGACATTTTTTACTTTTGTAGCTGCTCCTTTCAGTTTTTTTTTCTAACAATTTTTCTCATTTTATCAAAGTTTCCCTTTTGAAAGTTTAGCACGAGAGTCTTGGATTTGCACACTGTTCCTCTTCCAGTCATTAAATCAAATTTGATCATATGATCACTATTGCCAAGCGGCCCCACCACCATTACCTCTCTCACCAAGTCCTGTGCTCCACTGAGAATTAGATCTAAAATTGCTCCCTCTCTCGTCGGTTCCTGAACCAATTGCTCCATAAAGCTATCATTTATTCCATCCAGGAACATTATCTCTCTAGCGTGACCCGATGATACATTTACCCAGTCTATATTGGGGTAATTGAAGTCTCCCATTATTACTGCACTACCAATTTGGTTAGCTTCCCTAATTTCTCTTAGCATTTCACTGTCCATCTCACCATCTTGACCAGGTGGACGGTAGTATACCCCTATCACTGTAGTCTTCCCTGATACACAAGGGATTTCTACCCATAAAGATTCAATTTTGTATTTAGTCTCATGCAGGATGGTTATCCTGTTGGACTCTATGCCATCCCGGACATAAAGCGCCACACCTCCTCCCGACTGCTCCTCTCTGTCATTGCGATATAATTTGTACCCCGGTATAGCACTGTCCCATTGGTTATCCTCTTTCCACCATGTCTCTGAGATGCCAATTAAGTCTGTCATTTACTACTATACATTCTAATTCTCCCATCTTACTACTTAGACTTCTGGCATTAGCATACAAACATTTCAAAGTTTGTTTTTTGTTTGTATTTTTATTCTGCTTTTTAATTGATAGGGATAAGTTAGAATTTTTTAGCTCAGGTGAGTTTTTAGTTACAGGCACTTGGACTACTTTTCTAATTATTGGAACCTCACTGTCGGGATGCCCTAATTCTATTGCATCATTAGTATCCTTTAAAGATACATCTCTCCGAATCATGCGCTGCTGAGCGACTGTCGGCTTTCCCCTTTGTTCTAGTTTAAAAGCTGCTCTATCTCCTTTTTAAAGGTTAGCGCCAGCAGTCTGGTTCCACCCTGGTTAAGGTGGAGCCCATCCCTTCGGAAGAGACTCCCCCCTTCCCCAAAAGGTTCCCCAGTTCCTAACAAAACTGAATCCCTCTTCCTTGCACCATCGTCTCATTCACGCATTGAGACTCCGGAGCTCTGCCTGCCTCTGGTGACCTGCGCGTGGAACAAGGAGCATTTCAGAGAATGCTACCCTGGAGGTTCTGGATTTAATCTTTCTACCTAAGAGCCTAAATTTGGCTTCCAGAACCTCCCTCCCACATTTTCCTATGTCGTTGGTGCCCACGTGTACCACGACAGCCGGCTCCTCCCCAACACTGTCTAAAATCCTATCTAGGTGACGCGTGAGGTCCGCCACCTTCGCACCAGGTAGGCATGATACCAGGCGATCCTCACGCCCACCCGCCACCCAGCTATCTACATTCCTAATCGAATCACCAACTATGACGGCCGACCTAACCCTTCCCTCCTGGGCAGTAGGCCTTGGGGAGATATCCTCAGTGCGAAAGGACAATGCATCACCTAGAGAGCAGGTCCTTGCTACAGGATCCTTTCCTGCTACACCTGGTTGGTGCTCTCCCATTGAGACCTTCTTCCTCCAAGGCAGCACCAGGGCTGCCAGTCTGAAGTTGGGACTGGACTACTATGTCCCTGAAGGTCTCATCTATATACCTCTGTCTCCCTCAGCTCCTCCAGGTCTGCCACTCTAGGCTCCAGAGATCGGACTCGTTCTCTGAGAGCCAGGAGCTCTTTGCATCACATGCACATGTACAACTTCTCACCGGTGGGTAAAAAATCATACATGTGACACTCTATGCAAAAGACTGGGAAGCCCCCCTCTTGCTGCTGGACTGCTGCCTTCATCTCAATTTTGATCAGTTCCTACTTGAGTTTTAGGTTGCTATGGGAGTAGGAATGTGTCTAAGTTCCTTTAAATGTATTAGTGAATTCACTGTCTGGTAGTGGCCTACTGGGGTCTGATCGAATTCTCAAAGTTTTTGTTGATGGGTTTTTTTGTGCAAGTGGCACCTGCCTATAAATTAAGGGATGAGCTTGGGGTGGGAGGGAGGGTTGGGAATTACAAACAGTCTAACTTTAGTTAGTCAGCCTGAGTGACTCACAGCTCCCTTGATTAACAAATGTTGTTCCCTAATCACACTACCTCAACACCTTTCCAAGGTGAGTAACTGAGCTGAACTATTCAACTTTTTTACTTTGGCATATACTGCTCCTAGCTTATTTCTAGCTTCTGGCTACTTTTTTGTGGGTTTTTTGTTTTTCAATACAATGCACTCAGTTATTATTAAATAAAACACTTGAGCACAATTAAGCCACAACCTGGCCTGTGCACAGAATTTCCTCAAACAGCAAAAAGAAAACCTTACAGAAAACGAATTAGAAAGACTTCAAGCCTTTCCCATTACAGAAAAGACCAATGAACTAGGGGGGACAGAATATGAAATAGAGCATCTGGGGACACACACTCACAAGGCACCATCCCCTACCATGGCTCCTGTGGCTTCCTCTGCGTCCACCTCAGAGAAGGCCCCTGGAGACTAGGGACGCTGAAATCAGAGAAGCTAGCCTCCCTCCACCTTGCCCGCAAGCCCTTCCCCCACCAACTCCCTGTACCCCCATTTGCCATTGCCTGAGACAGTCATTGATTCTGCATCACCAATTTGTCCAGGTAAATTACCATCTCAAACCGCTGCTCCCGGTAACAATTTGTGTGCCGCGTCAGCATGGGATTTCACCTAGAGCAAGTGAATGAAAATCTCACAAAGGAGGAATTATTGGAAGGGATTCAAGCCTCTCCCATTACAAAAAGGATTAAAGAACTAGGTGTGGCAGCAATAGAGTTGAGTGCCGCCCGGAGTGCCATGGACAGTGGCTGTGCCCCCAGGTCTTCAAAGAAATTAGCGTATAAGTCCTTGGGCCAGGCAGCTGCACTCCTGCGTTACAAGCAAAGAAAATATCAATATGAAAGAAATGATTTAATGAGACAGTACAATGACCTGTTACAAACCAGACTACACCTGGTGCTGGAGCAGACAGGGCAGACTAAGGAGTGGTTTCTCTTGGTCTTTGATATTCAGTTACAGAAAATCTGCATACTTTGAGAGCATTTCCCCCACACAAAGTGATTGCAGAGCCTTATGTTATAACTGTACTGAAACTTGAGCAGTATTACAGTGAAACTTTCCCTTTTGCAAAGTTAATTTGGCTCACACTTAAAATGACTCCATTTCTCTGAGATTTAAGTTTATAGCAATTGCTTGAATTGCCAGTGCACAAAACTTGTAATTCTCCCTATAGGACAAAGAGAAAATCTGTTTGCAAGAGATCAGCAAGTCCTTGCCAGTCATTGTCTCTGTTAAACAAAGCTGTCTTTCAGTTCCTATTGACTGAAGGATTAATTCATTGAATGAAGTTCTCTGCTCTGTTTCTTTTCTTTTGAGAAACACTGCTCCTCCCCCTCTTATCCTGTCTTTCTGTTAACTCTTGGTAGCCACTTGGGGGGGGGGGGGATAACTTTTGAAAAGAAAAAACTGGACTTAGTACTGCAGTTTCTCTCCCTAGTTTCTATACCTCTCAATTCCTGAATTATCTGCTGCAACTGTGCGTTGCAGCTTTCAAAGGGGGGCACGAGACAGATCAGATCTCCTGCTGATCCAAATCTTTTCCCTCAACCTTCAATGCATTACTACACTAGCCCTTCCTCTCACTCTGTCTTTAATCTTTTTAATACTTTCAAACTTCTTTAATACTGAACTGAGATCACTGAACAGCGTGTTTAATTTCCTATTCTAATAATTATAAGAAGAAATTGTATTCTGATATTCCACATTGAAAGTAAGCTCAGAGTATTATTGATTGCAACCTGGAACAATAATTGCAATCTATAAAGTAATGATGGTGTCTCCACTAGGAGGCGCTATGCTATTCTACAAGTTATATTATTTTAATAATTCTGTTGTATACTAGTTTTTATTTTTCAGATCTGCGGTCCTCATGTCTTAAGGAAACTTCAGTTTTATTTTCTTTTTCACAAATTTTATACAGAATTCTGAACCTTAAAATTTTTACTGACAGAGGTTGCTACATCTAAAGCAATCCCTCCCAAGCCTTTTCTTGCAAATCTAAATTGAATAATAGAATTGATTTATCCAAGGTTAAAGTAAGAATTTCACTTTAATCATTACCTTAGTAAATGTTTTGCTGTATGCCAGTTTTTAATATTTTCCAGACTGACAGCCTTCCTGCCATGAGAGATGTGAAGATGAACACTTTGCAGTTTATTTTAACATTTTTCTAACACCTTTTGACTTTTGATTTTTGATCCTTGATCTAATTTTGTTTTTGATACCTTTTTGATAACACATAATATGAGTTAAAAATCTTATCTGTTTATCTTGATGCCAAGAAGACTATGAATGAACATTTGCAGGATGAATGAATATGTGTCAGTTTTGTGTAAATGAATATTTGCAGGATAAATGAATGTCAGTCTTGTGTAACATATGTTTAATGTAATGTCTAATATACTTGCCATTTGTGATTCAGCCTACTACAATTGACTTTTCCTTTACATGATTGATTTACATGTGTGCTATTTTACTGAATGAAAATTGATCACTGCATAAAAACTTTCTTGATAATGGGGTTACCCTCTGTTCTGAAAACTGATAATGGCTCTATTTACTGCAGCCATTCCTTTGCATGAATTTTGTCAATTGAACATTAAATACTTATTTGGCATCCCCTACAACACCACAGGGCAAGCCATTGTGGAGAGAGCCAACCATATCCTTAAGAGCTCTTGACAAGACAAAAACAAAAAGGAGGGAATGCCCCTGGACTTCCCCCTAGGAAGGACTGGCTGAACAAAGTATTGTTTACTTTAAATCATCTAAACATATCAAATTCAAATAAGACCACAGCCATGGGTAATCATTATGGGACTAGGGTTAGTCACTCACAGCCATCAGTTTTGTATAGAACAGTGATGGCCAACCTTTTGAGCTCAGTGTGTCAAAATTCATAAAAAAAAAACCGAGCATAACTCGGGTGGTGTGTCACTTCTAGAAAAATCCATAATTGTGATATTTGAAGCTCTAACAAGTTATAATTTTAATATGTACTGTATTTATTAATAAAGCAAAAACAAATAATTCTTTACCTTGCCTGCTTAGTGACTTTTTGTTGCTGAATTTCATCAGCTAAATCTTCAATTAAAACAAACACTCTCCCCCCTCCCACACAAACTCTTACTCCCCTGGATTTTCTCATACACTCATGCTCTCACACTCACTGGCTCCCTCACATACACACACACCCAGGCAGACTCCCATTCATTTTCACATCACTCCCGCTCCATCCTCCAGGCAGGCACCAATTCATTCTCACACACAGACCCCCAGGCAGGCACCTATGCATTCACACACATACACCCCCAGGCAGAGTCCCATTCATTCATATGCACACACTAAAGGTAGACCCCCCTCTCTTTTGCCAGCAACTTCAGAACCTCTCTCATTCCTCTGCTGCCACTGTCACTGCTGCCACATGACTATTGGGGATGTTACTATTCTTGCACATTCCCAAAGATTACATGTGCCAATCACTAAAATATATATAATTTTTTTAACCTTTGCTGTCTGATCTTAGTTTTCTAATTGATTGGTCACAGGCTTTTTTTTTCCACCTTCCCTCTCTTTTTTTTTTTTTTTTGCCAATTCCTTTTATATTGTGTTTTTCTGTTTCTTTTCTCTCCATCTTCTTCCCTCAAACACAGTCAGGTTCTCATTCTCACATGCATTTCTCTCTCTCACACATACAGTCTCTCACTGGCACATGCGGTCTGACTTTCTCACACACAGGCTCTCTCTCACTCCCATATGCTGTCTTGCTCAAGCACATGCTGTCTTTGCAAACATTCACTCTCAAACACAATCTCTCAACTCGTCTCATACACGCACACACCCTCTACAGACTCTCAGCCTCTCTCACCTCTGGGCCACCTCTTCGCAGGTCGCCGCAGGATGGGCTCTGCAGCAGCCCTGCTACCGGGCTTCTTCCTCTTCTCAGGCTGCTGCGACTTGGGTGGGATTTGCGGCGGCCCGTAAGCTCAAGTGCTGCTCCTCTTCTGCGCGTGCTGATGCTTCTCTCCTTCCTGCCCACGCGGCTCCGGCAACATTTACTTCCGGGCCGCACAGGGAGGAGGGGCATCAGCGCGTTTAAATGCGATCCCTATCTGCCTGTCGTTGTGCCGCATGAGCCTCTCTGCACCCAGGGGCATGGGGGGGAGATACTAAACTAATTTTAAAGGGGTCGGCGCAGCCGCTAAAAAAAAAAAAAAATAAAGGATCGGCACAGCAGGAAAAAGACTCGGCACAGCCAAAAAAAAAAAAATCCCGATACTCCATGAAATGCTGCGCATGTCAGCAAACACATCTTGGCGTGTCACCTCTGACATGCATGTCATAGGTTAACCATCACTGGTATAGAATATTTAATGTCTGGTACGGTCCCGTTCCCATAACATAGGGACGAGGATATGTTTCTCTGCTTGCTTCCACAGGTATCAAGCTGTGGAGAGATGGAAAGGTGTCCAGGTCTACAGGACCCGATCACCAACTTCTCCCTGAGCCTCCACCGCCCTCAGAAGGACAGAGACCGGACTCCTTGCAAAAAGCAGCACCACATAACCTGGGGACAGATCAAGGCCCTATCTGACCAATCTGCACAACTCTTAGAATAGCAACGCCTTGAGAGAACTCCAGAGAACTTATTAGCCGCCTTTTCTTGCCTGAATGCCAACTCATTAACAATTGTGTTCTGCACCCCCCTCCTTTGCCTTATTTCTCCAGCTATGGCGATTTCAGAACAAGGACTCTGACAGGACAACATGTACATCCTCGATGCACAGAACTTTTCACACCTGTTGAATCGAACAGACTGTTGATTCTGCACACACATGCCAACCCATGCCTGCAGAGAACTACTGATGCATCCTGTACCATTTAACCTTACAGTATGGACTAATTATCCTTTACAGAGAGGTGTTTTCATTAACTCTCCAGTTAATAATACCATACTACACATCGGCAGCCATATTCAAGAGACTGCCGCTCTTTGTTGGGACTATGATACAGGGGATGGGAAGGGGATTCAGGTGGGAAATATCCATATTGTAACCGAACCTTTGTATTAATCACTGAACACTTACATAATTATACCACATATGTATGCAATTGGCAGATTTCAGGCTGTGCAGTGGGAGACCCAAGCAGGTGCAGAGAGTATAGAGGGGACGAAGGATTTACCCTTTGTAGTTACATAGCCCAAATGATAACACAATTTAAAGATACCAATGACATGTCCACTAATCTGTTAGGAAACATAGGGATGTTATGGGGTTGTAGAGCATATATGAACATTTCCCCAAGATGGAGAGGCAGATGCACTCTAGGCTACATCCTCCCCTCATACTATGCAGTCAGAAATTTACCCAAAGCAAGACTCCGTAACAAAACGGAGGCGATCAAGAATCCCATAGATATGTATACAGAAACCCAGATAGCTAGAAGCCTGTTTCCCCAATGGGGACAGCTATGAATTACAGAGACTTACACATCCTAGCTAACTGGACGACTGCCATATTTAATCAGACAGTCCATGCATTGAAACTACTCCCAACAGAAGTCTCTCAGATTAGAGAAGTAGCATTACAGAACCGCTAAGTCTTAGACACCATTTTAGCTTCAAAGGGTGGTGTTTGTGCATTAATTGGATCTCATTGCTGTGTGTACATATCAGACTATAAAGCAAACCTCACACATCCCATAGAACAGATAGAAACCATGGTTGCTGATGCACCACTTTCAGACAGAATACCAACTTCTCCATGGGATTGGCTATGGTCCTGGCTCCCTGATATTTCTGGTCTCAAAAGGGTGATTTCTATTATAATTACTGTAATTGTCTTAATTATTTGCTTGTGCTGCTGTATTCAGTGCATACCCAACCTCATATCCATACTGAAACCTTGCTCTCAGCCCGGATACAAAGATGTCTTGTAAGATGCCTAATAGGGAATCCTGAGCCCTGCAGCGGTTGGCACACCACGCTGCACCAGCTCTGGGTGAGGTGGAGATTCAGGAGCTCAGCGGCAGCTGGCACACCACGCCGACTCAGCTTTTTCTCTCCATATCCCCCTTCCCCTATCTCCAGCCCATACCAAGACATAACAGATTTCAGTAGGGGTCTAAAGCTTTATTGAGCTGCCTAAATAAAAACAGAAAGGGTGAGATGTGGGAATTATGAGCTTTGCCAGCAAGCCATTTCAGGGTTTAACACTAACTTCCCTTCTCCCTGACCTTTGCATTGAACAAAGCATCACTTGTGCTTAAGCCTCTCTGCCTAGGAGAGGATACCTGACTGTAATGTATTTCTCTCGCTTATAATTAACCCTGATTGCCTGAAAGAAAAGCTAGTTGCCCCTAGTCAGGGGCAGGACAAAGACAGGAGGTATAGGATTCAGCAGCCAATGAAATGATCCGTACACACCCCCTGAGCCAAGCCAATAGTGTAGAGACACGTCTGTTGCTATGTGGAAAGGAGCCAATCGTGTGATGACACATCATCTGCCTTTGTATGAATGTGCAATAAAAAGAGGACCCTTGGGACTGCTCAGTCCTTTCCCTCTTTTCCTGCCTGCCTTGAAACCTGCTTGATGTGTCTTCTTTGCCTCCATATTCAATAGTTGGCATGTTACCACTGGAGAAATTCAGGAGATCCTGAAAATACTTTTTAAGCTGTTCCTTGGGGGAAATTAATGTACATTTAGGAAAATATATTATTCTCACATTATTGTATCTGAGAGTATTTTCCAGACCTTTCAGTCTCTTATCTAACCTTGAGTCCCCCTGAATCTGGCCTGTTTGTATTTCCTTAATCTCGTTTATTTGCAAGTCCATTTCCTGGATTTTCGTTGAATTTGCAAGAACCACGTTCACCAGGTTAAACTGCTCTTGAGAAGCCTTAATTGTCATCATCAAAGATATTATTGCTTTTTCCAAAATAGCCATACCATTCCATAACGCATCTAAAGTAACTACTTCAGGCTTATTTATCAATTTTAATTCTGGTAAATTTACCGGTGCTATCTGCTTTGTACTCTCCGCGTCTGTCCGCTCCGTCTGGCTCTTTCCCAGAGCGGTAGTAAATGGCAGCGACCTGCCCACACCGCTCATTACACCAATATTCAATTCCTTCAAGGCGATTAAGGTCCCCTATTAGGTAGTCTCCTGGAATGCAGAAAGCAAAATGTGCGGCCAAGCTGCACATTTTACTTTCAGAAATTAATTCCTGCCAAAGGCCAGCACCAGGCAAGTGTACAGAAAAGCAGAAAAAACTGGTTTTCTGTACCACCCTATCATAGCGATATTAAGTCGGAGGCCCCCCCCAAAAAAAAATTCTTCTAAAAAAAAAAAAAAGAAATAGGAAAATTGGTCCTTACCTGCTAATTTTGTTCCTCTAGTAGCACGGATCAGTCCAGACTCCTGGGTTTTGCCTCCCCTCCAGCAAATGGAGACAGAGAAGTTTTAATGGACTCTGTCCTATACCCCTGAAGTGCCACCTGGAGTCTGTCAGTATTACACTGTACCCAAGCAGAGAAAAGTAAACTAGTACAACCAAAATCCACCCCGCCCCCCTTGGGAATGAAAAACTGGTAACATGAACGAAAGCATGCCCATTCTCCTACCCTTTGAAGGTGGGCGCACAATATCAAAATGCATTGAATAAATCTGCAGAATATGAACATCAACCGGCAGAGCAGACTCTCCATTTCCCCATGGGCGGGACTCTGGACTGATCCGTGGTACTACAGGAACGAAAATTAGCAGGTAAGGACCAATTTTCCTTTTCCCTGTACGTACCCGGATCGGTCCGGACTCCTGGAATGTACCAAAGCTAGGGTTGGATTGAGAGAGAGTCCCGCTCGGAGAACACTGGCCCTGAAGAAACCGGGCTCTGGGGCCCGGACATCTAGACGGTCATGCCTAGTAAACCTGTGCGGAGATTTCCACGTAGCTGTGCGACAAAATCTCCTGCGGCGACACCTGCTGACATTCCGCCCACGAAGTCGCCTGCGATCTAGTAGAATGAGCCCGGAGACCGACCGGAATCGGACGGCCCTGAACTAGGTAAGCCAAAGCAATAGCTCCCTTCTGCCAGCGTGCAACGGTGGCCCTTGAAGCTTTCTGACCCTTCCTGGGACCACCCCATAGGACAAACAGATGGTCCGAAAGACAGAAACTGTTCGTGACCTCCAAATAACGTACCAGCACGCGTCTGACGTCCAACTGTCTTAACTCCCTAGACTTGGAAATAGAAAGATCTAGGCCCGCCAAGGACGGGAGCGCCACCGTCTGATTCAAATGAATAGAGGACACTACTTTCAGAAGGAAGGAGGGAACCGTTCGTAAAGAAACTTCTTCGTTGGAAATCCTTAAGAAGGGCTCCTGACAAGATAAGGCCTGTAGCTCCGAAACACGCTGCGCCAATACGATAGCCAAGAGCAAAACGACCTTCAACGTCAGATCTTTCAAGGTCGCACGCGTCAGCGGCTCGAAAGGCGCAATACAAAAGGGCACGGAGAACCAGGTTGAGCTTCCACGAAGGACAGGGGCTCCAAATCGGAGAATAAAGATGTTTAACGTCACGCAGAAAACGAACCACGTCCAGATGAGACACTAGAGCCAGGCCCTGTACCTTTCCCTGAAAACTGCCAAGGGCTGCTATTTGAAATCGTAGGGAATTGAAGGCTAGACCTTTTACTAGACCTACCTGTGGAAAGGCCAGAACATCCGGAATAGTAGCCCTGGACGGCTCCACCGCGTAGTTCAGGCACCAGTCCTCAAAAATACCCCAAACTCTGACGTAGGCAATGGAGATAGAAGTTGTACGGGACTGCTAAAGCTTAGCAATCACCTCCTCCGAGTAACCCTTATTTCTCAATCTCTGCCTTTCAAAAGCCATGCCTGGAATAGCAGGAGATGCGGCTCCCAACCCTTGGGTCAGCGAGGGTTTCACACCAAGCACTTTTCGGAACTTATATTTGATCTTTTCAGGAAGTAAAAACGCCTCCCCCCACCCACCTCTGAAAAGATATCTTTATCCGGAGCACTACAGCCTCCTAGGATCCACCGGTGGCTCAGAGCTCAGCTGGAGCAACTTATAAGTCACACGTCCCAGTGTTCACATTCAGCTTCAGTTTTAGTTAAACACACTTCGATGTGATTTTTATTACAATAAACTTTTTTTTTTTTAGCAGGAAAACAGCAAGTGCACAACGCCTGTATCCATCGTAATTCATTTAAAATGCAGTGCTGGACAGTCTGTGCTGGCAAAAGATGGCTCAGAAGCTCCCCCGGAGCCCGTGTCTAACAGCCCCTGCTAGAAACCCATAATCTGTCCACGTTTAATGTTTGTTTCCATAGGTGACGATGTTTCAACAGGCACTGCGTGTATTAGAAAGATTCTTTCATTTTATTTTTTTATTATTTTCTTTTTATTAGTTTTAATCAATTAACATAAGCATTATTACACGCCTTAAATTCCAGGCAAGGCTTACAAACCTTTCATCTGGAAAATCTGACATTATATACTATTACCCCTTTCTCATTAGAGGTATTCACCGGAATATGCTTGGAACACAGGTGTAACTGACCCCCTCCTCCCCATCCACCCCTCTTCCACGGGTCGGAAGATGGACGCTCAATTTAGCCGGCATCCGTTTTCCGAACCCGTGGCTGTCAGCGGATTTGAGAACTGACGCCGGTAAAATTGAGCGTCGGTTGTCAAACCTGCTGACGGCTGCCACTTCTGTCAAAAAGGAGCCTTTTACCGTGGGCTCTCATTTAAATACTTGATCGCGCGTGCAGGAGAGTGGTCTGGGCCCATGCTGGGAGAGCGGGCGCTCGCCTCGGAGCATCGGCTCTCCCACGGGTTTTACTGTATTGGCCTGTCTGCAATGTGGGAGGAACAAACATATAAATTGGAGTAATATCTCTTAAACATTAGTAGTGCAAAGAAAAAAGAGAGCAGCAAGGTTATCTAAATATTGTCGGTATTGTTAGGCGGAACAGCCCCTAATTCACTCCTTGAATTCAGGAAATGTTCAAGTTGGTCCGGCTCCATGAATACATATCTATTATTTTCTATATTAAGTATACATTTACAAGGAAACTTTATCATTATTTTCGCACCTAATTGGCGAGCTCTAGTGCACAGAGACAGAAAGTTTTTCCTACACAATTGCATTGATCTAATAATGTCTGGAAATATCCATTATAATCTGTTAACTATATAGCATATCGTGTTAACTGTTCAAATGTCGTTCATGGTTTACATTATTTACTTCCACTGTTTAAATTGTTCTCTGTAAAGCCTGTTGCAGTTTTATTTATTTGTGAACCGAGATGATGTTCCCAACGTATCCCGGTATATAAAAACACCTAAATAAAATAAATAAATAAATATTTTCCCTCCAAGGTAAGGCTTGTTCCTATTGTAGAAAAACTCTTTAAAACCATATCCCTTTCAGCAGGTATCAAAATCTTCACCAGCAAATCACCTCTCTTTTCAATTTGTTCCTCCGGGGTTGTCTCAAGAAATCCAGACAGGTTATCAAACGGGGATGGGAACTCTGGCCGCTCCCCTAGGTCTTCCTTGTACTCTGTCTCTCCCCCACTTCTCTGTACTAAATCGTTGACATGTTACCACTGGAGAAATTCAGGAGATCCTGGAAATACTTTTTAAGCTGTTCCTTGGGGGAAATTAATGTACATTTAGGAAAATGTATTATTCTCACATTATTGTATCTGAGAGTATTTTCCAGACCTTCCAGTCTCTTATCTAACCTTGAGTCCCCCTGAATCTGGCCTGTTTGTATTTCCTTAATCTGGTTTATTTGCAAGTCCATTTCCTGGATTTTCGTTGAATTTGCAAGAACCACCACGTTCACCAGGTTAAACTGCTCTTGAGAAGCCTTAATTGTCGTCGTCAAAGATATTATTGCTTTTTCCAAAATAGCCATACCATTCCATAACGCATCTAAAGTAACTACTTATTTAACAATTCTAATTCTGGTACAGTTACCGGTGCTATCTGCTTTGTACTCTCCGCGTCTGTCCGCTCCGTCTGGCTCTTTCCCAGAGCGGTAGTAAAAATGGCAGTGAACTGCCCACTCCGCTCATTACACCAATATTCAATTCCTTCAAGGCGATTAAGGTCCCCTGGCCTTGGGTTTGCCTCGTGGTGCCTGCAGCTGAGCCTACCTCGACCGCTTCCTCCACTTGGTGCAGCTTCGGCATCAGCGATTCCACTGGCTCGTGTGCTCCAACGTCGGCAGGGGGGGGAAGGGTTCTCCGGCGCTCCAGGGCTCAAGGATGTTTCATCGAAAAGTACGGAGGTTTGAGGGAAGGAGAGAACAAAATGGCGTCATGAAGAGAGGACGCAGTCAGACGAGCTCCCATATAATCCTTGTTTTTTTGGATTGCCTACATTTTGAAATGCCTCGTACAAAAAGAAAGGGGAAGGTAAAGGAGGGAACCTCGACCCCACTTAAGCCTATGCCAGTTCAAACGAAGATTCGGGAGGTTTTCTCTGCAGCAGGGGATTCTCCAGGAGAGTCGGCTAGAGATTCTTTTATTTTAAGAGAGAACTTTTCATTCTTGTGATTGCGGGCGAGGAGCTGTTAATCACTGGAGGGTGTAATACAAGAGAGTCATGGAAAGAGGGGTAAAACGCCGGAGCCTCTGTCCCCGGCTAAACTGTGGGGTGGCTGGGAGAGAGGAGGGCCTGCTGTGAATTGCCGGTCCGCAGGCTGGAGTGCTTTGCTAGTGATGTTCAAAATCAGCTTGCTTTGACTCGATTAGTCTACTATCCGCGTGAAGAAGCCGGATGAGAATTAACTTCCTCATAACATGAAACTTTTTTTGCCTTGTAGTCCAGGAAAATCTCCATTGCTGGGGGTCTCTTGCTTCCTGGGAGGATAGATCACCTGTGAGGTGAAAGCCTATTTATCTCTGTGCCACGGCTCCGTCCCTTCCTCCTCACAGTCAGGCCAATACAGAACGTATTAGCCCCCGTTGGGCCATGCGTTTTTTTGATGCGCAGCCAACGCTCCTGAAACTAACAGCTCTCATCACATGCAAATGCGTGTTCATGAGCCTATCAGGTAGTCACCGGGCAAGGGTACAGAAAAGCAGAAAAAACTGTTTTTCTGTACACCCTCCGACTTACTATCATAGCGATACTAAATCGGAGGCCCCCCAAATAAAAAATTTTTTTAAAAATCTTCTAAAAAAAAAAAAAAATTTGCCACGGCCCACGGGTTGGAAAATCGACGCTCAATTTTGCAGGCGGGTTCGAAAACCAATGCCAGTAAAATTAAGCGATGGCTGTCAGACCCGCTGACGTCCCTAGCGCCTCCTTATTAGCGCAGGCCCTAATTTAAATACAGAATCGCACGTCCAGGAGAGGGGCCTGAGCGCGCATTGGGAGAACGGGCACTCGCCTCGGAGCGCCGGCTCTCCCGCACAGTTTACTGAGTGTCTTTCCACACCCCCAATACCCAGCTAGCCCCATCTCCCACCTCCCAGTAACGTCTTCCTGAAATGAAATGATCACAGGCAAGGACACTGCGTGCTTCACATCCACTGCAGGGAGGAGGAAACGTTAATAAACATGAGCTCACGCTCTTCACTCCTACCTCTAACCCTGATTAGTTCCTCAGTTCTAACCTTCACTGGCCTCTCTCGCTCCTGCCTCTCTCTATTCTTGGTTCATCACACCCCCACCTCTAAACCTTATTGACTTCTTCCAACCACCTGTAACCCTCATTGTTGGTTCCTCAGTCACTCAGCCCAGGAGAAGCTCTGCTCACTGACGGGTTCTCGCAATCCTATTGCTCAGTGGCTCTCACTGCATGACACAAGCCTCCTGATTTTCCCCTCTTCTCCCCGTACCATCTTGTTCTTAGCTGAGAGAGGGACGCTCCCCCCCAGATGGGGTAGCAGGGGCAGCAGAGACCTGACCACTCCCTACTACAAATCCCATCATGCACCAGGATAAAGCCAGGACTGAATCAGACTGCTCCTTATGACATGGAGTCAGGCGAGTGCCTTACACTTGTCCCAAAGTGGCACAGAGCAGTAGCAGTGATGAGGGGCACAGGGACTCAGAATGGACCCCACTGCCTGCCCTGTGCACCTCTCAAGCTTCTCTGTGCCAATGGCTCCGATAGCTCCTGTCACATGGTAAGGGCAAAGGGCCATCGGCACCATTCTGATTAATGGCAGCCGACGGCCTGAGAGCGGGAGATTGCTCCTGGGATCCCACTGGACCACCAGGTACTTTAAAAAAGTTTTTTTTGGGGGGGGGGGGGGGGTCGGGAGGGTGAGGGAACCTAAATCATGTGTTTTAAAGGTTCGGGGTGGGTTTTTTGTTTATCGGCTTGGGCGCAGCCGATAAAAAAAAAAACACGATCGGACCGCACGCAAAACATTTCCCGATAGTCCCCGAACCCGGAATCGGAACCGATTCCGGTTCCGATTCAAATCTCTATTAACACTATTCTAGGGTGTGGGACAGTGTCCGCATCTGCTAGGAGACGGAGAGATACTGCAGGGTTATATCTAGAGTGACGTCGGCTTTGAAATCTGACACCGTCTCCCATCTGCCAGCAGAAGAGCACATAACCCACTGATCCTGAGTCCATCTGGCTACAAACTAGGAAAGCAGGATTTGACCCTGGCATCCCTGGTTCTTGGCTTCCTCCTCCTCTAACCTCTGCAAGCAGAAGGGAAGGTCTGAGGCTCGGAGGATTTTATCACCTCAGATATAATTTTATGCCTTCCATTGCAAACAGCAGTTTCTAGTCCTTTTCTCTTAACTCCATGACACAACTGTGTACAGAGAAGAAGAGAAAGTCAGGATAAAATGCCGGCAGTTAATAATGATGCATGTTCTTGATACCCCTGTGGGTATCAAGAACATGCCTTGATACCCACAGGGGTATCAAGGCATGTATCAAGGCTTCGGTGCCTCTGCAAAAAATAAAATCATGCAACCGAGAACAAACTGAAATGAAGTTACACCGATACCTAAAGATCTTGAGCCTCAGGGACAGGAGAATGTTTCATCAGGGCAGAAGAGAGAGCTGTGTGTGAGGGTCTCAGTACTGGAATAGCAGGGGGTGCTGCAGGGCAGGAGTGAGGTGCATTGGCAGAGCTGTGTGTGAGGGTCTCAGTACTGGAATAGCAGGGGGTGCTGCAGGGCAGGAGTGAGGTGCATTGGCAGAGCTGTGTGTGAGGGTCTCAGTACTGGAATAGCAGGAGGTGCTGCAGGGCAGGAGTGAGGTGCATTGGCAGAGCTGTGTGTGAGGGTCTCAGTACTGGAATAGCAGGAGGTGCTGCAGGGCAGGAGTGAGGTGCATTGGCAGAGCTGTGTGTGAGGGTCTCAGTACTGGAATAGCAGGGGATGCTGCAGGGCAGGAGTGAGGTGCATTGGCAGAGCTGTGTGTGAGGGTCTCAGTACTGGAATAGCAGGGGATGCTGCAGGGCAGGAGTGAGGTGCATTGGCAGAGCTGTGTGTGAGGGTCTCAGTACTGGAATAGCAGGGGTGCTGCAGGGCAGGAGTGAGGTGCATTGGCAGAGCTGTGTGTGAGGGTCTCAGTACTGGAATAGCAGGAGGTGCTGCAGGGCAGGAGTGAGGTGCATTGGCAGAGCTGTGTGTGAGGGTCTCAGTACTGGAATAGCAGGGGGTGCTGCAGGGCAGGAGTGAGGTGCATTGGCAGAGCTGTGTGTGAGGGTCTCAGTACTGGAATAGCAGGGGGTGCTGCAGGGACAGGAGTGAGGTGCATTGGCAGAGCTGTGTGTGAGGGTCTCAGTACTGGAATAGCAGGGGATGCTGCAGGGCAGGAGTGAGGTGCATTGGCAGAGCTGTGTGTGAGGGTCTCAGTACTGGAATAGCAGGGGATGCTGCAGGGCAGGAGTGAGGTGCATTGGCAGAGCTGTGTGTGAGGGTCTCAGTACTGGAATAGCAGGGGCTGCTGCAGGGCAGGAGTGAGGAGCATTGGCAGAGTTGTGTGTGGAGGTCTCAGTACTGGAATAGCAGGGGATGCTGCAGGGCAGGAGTGAGGAGCATTGGCAGAGTTGTGTGTGGAGGTCTCAGTACTGGAATAGCAGGAGATGCTGCAGGGCAGGAGTGAGGTGCATTGGCAGAGCTGTGTGTCAGGGTCTTAGTACTGGAATAGCAGGGGATGCTGCAGGGCAGGAGTGAGATGCATTGGCAGAGCTCTGTGTGAGGGTCTCAGTACTGGAATAGCAGGGGATGCTGCAGGGCAGGAGTGAGATGCATTGGCAGAGCTGTGTGTGAGGGTCTCAGTACTGGAATAGCAGGGGATGCTGCAGGGCAGGAGTGAGGTGCATTGGCAGAGCTGTGTGTCAGGGTCTTAGTACTGGAATAGCAGGGGATGCTGCAGGGCAGGAGTGAGGAGCATTGTCAGAGCTGTGAGTGAGGGTCTCAGTACTGGAATAGCAGGGGGTGCTGCAGGACAGGAGTGAGGTGCATTGGCAGAGCTGTGAGTGAGGGTCTCAGTACTGGAATAGCAGGGGGTGCTGCAGGGCAGGAGTGAGGTGCATTGGCAGAGCTGTGAGTGAGGGTCTCAGTACTGGAATAGCAGGGGGTGCTGCAGGGCAGGAGTGAGGTGCATTGGCAGAGCTGTGAGTGAGGGTCTCAGTACTGGAATAGCAGGGGGTGCTGCAGGGCAGGAGTGAGGTGCATTGGCAGAGCTGTGAGTGAGGGTCTCAGTACTGGAATAGCAGGGGGTGCTGCAGGGCATGAGTAGAGGTGCATTGGCAGAGCTGTGATGTGAGGGTCTCAGTACTGGAATAGCAGGGGGTGCTGCAGGGACAGGAGTGAGGTGCATTGGCAGAGCTGTGTGTGAGGGTCTCAGTACTGGAATAGCAGGGGGTGCTGCAGGGCAGGAGTGAGGTGCATTGGCAGAGCTGTGTGTGAGGGTCTCAGTACTGGAATAGCAGGAGGTGCTGCAGGGCAGGAGTGAGGTGCATTGGCAGAGCTGTGTGTGAGGGTCTCAGTACTGGAATAGCAGGGGATGCTGCAGGGCAGGAGTGAGGTGCATTGGTAGAGCTGTGTGTGAGGGTCTCAGTACTGGAATAGCAGGGGGTGCTGCAGGGCAGGAGTGAGGTGCATTGGCAGAGCTGTGTGTGTGTGTGCGGAGGTCTCAGTACTGGAATAGCAGGGGGTGCTGCAGGGCAGGAGTGAGGTGCATTGGCAGAGCTGTGTGTGAGGGTCTCAGTACTGGAATAGCAGGGGATGCTGCAGGGCAGGAGTGAGGTGCATTGGCAGATTTGTGTGTGAGGGTCTCAGTACTGGAATAGCAGGAGGTGCTGCAGGGCAGGAGTGAGGAGCATTGTCAGAGCTGTGAGTGAGGGTCTCAGTACTGGAAAGCAGGAGGTGCGGCAGGGCAGGAGTGAGGTGCATTGGCAGAGCTGTGTTTGAGGGTCTCAGTAACTGGAATAGCAGGGGACGCTGCAGGGCAGGAGTGAGGTGCATTGGCAGAGCTGTGTGTGAGGGTCTCAGTACTGGAATAGCAGGAGGTGCTGCAGGGCAGGAGTGAGGTGCATTGGCAGAGCTGTGAGTGAGGGTCTCAGTACTGGAATAGCAGGAGGTGCTGCAGGGCAGGAGTGAGGAGCATTGTCAGAGCTGTGAGTGAGGGTCTCAGTACTGGAATAGCAGGAGGTGCTGCAGGGCAGAAGTGAGGACATTGTCAGAGCTGTGTGTGAGGGTCTCAGTACTGGAATAGCAGGGGGTGCTGCAGGGCAGGAGTGAGGTGCATTGGCAGAGCTGTGTGTGAGGGTCTCAGTACTGGAATAGCAGGGGGTGCTGCAGGACAGGAGTGAGGTGCATTGGCAGAGCTGTGAGTGAGGGTCTCAGTACTGGAATAGCAGGGGGTGCTGCAGGGCATGAGTGAGGTGCATTGGCAGAGCTGTGTAGTGAGGGTCTCAGTACTGGAATAGCAGGGGGTGCTGCAGGGCAGGAGTGAGGTGCATTGGCAGAGCTGTGAGTGAGGGTCTCAGTACTGGAATAGCAGGGGTGCTGCAGGGCAGGAGTGAGGTGCATTGGCAGAGCTGTGAGTGAGGGTCTCAGTACTGGAATAGCAGGGGGTGCTGCAGGGCAGGAGTGAGGTGCATTGGCAGAGCTGTGAGTGAGGGTCTCAGTACTGGAATAGCAGGGGGTGCTGCAGGGCAGGAGTGAGGTGCATTGGCAGAGCTGTGAGTGAGGGTCTCAGTACTGGAATAGCAGGGGGTGCTGCAGGGCAGGAGTGAGGTGCATTGGCAGAGCTGTGAGTGAGGGTCTCAGTACTGGAATAGCAGGGGGTGCTGCAGGGCAGGAGTGAGGTGCATTGGCAGAGCTGTGTGTGAGGGTCTCAGTACTGGAATAGCAGGGGGTGCTGCAGGGCAGGAGTGAGGTGCATTGGTAGAGCTGTGTGTGAGGGTCTCAGTACTGGAATAGCAGGGGGTGCTGCAGGGCAGGAGTGAGGTGCATTGGCAGAGCTGTGAGTGAGGGTCTCAGTACTGGAATAGCAGGGGGTGCTGCAGGGCATGAGTGAGGTGCATTGGCAGAGCTGTGTGTGAGGGTCTCAGTACTGGAATAGCAGGGGGTGCTGCAGGGCAGGAGTGAGGTGCATTGGCAGAGCTGTGTGTGAGGGTCTCAGTACTGGAATAGCAGGGGTGCTGCAGGGCAGGAGTGAGGTGCATTGGCAGAGCTGTGTGTGAGGGTCTCAGTACTGGAATAGCAGGGGATGCTGCAGGGCAGGAGTGAGATGCATTGGCAGAGTTGTGTGTGAGGGTCTCAGTACTGGAATAGCAGGAGGTGCTGCAGGGCAGGAGAGAGGTGCATTGGCAGAGCTGTGTGTGAGGGTCTCAGAGCTGGAATAGCAGGGGGTGCTGCAGGGCAGGAGTGAGGTGCATTGGCAGAGCTGTGTGTGAGGGTCTCAGTACTGGAATAGCAGGGGGTGCTGCAGGGCAGGAGTGAGGTGCATTGGCAGAGCTGTGTGTGAGGGTCTCAGTACTGGAATAGCAGGAGGTGCTGCAGGGCAGGAGTGAGGTGCATTGGCAGAGCTGTGTGTGAGGGTCTCAGTGCTGGAATAGCAGGGGGTGCTGCAGGGCAGGAGTGAGGTGCATTGGCAGAGTTGTGTGTCGAGGTCTCAGTACTGGAATAGCAGGGGGATGCTGCAGGGCAGGAGTGAGGTGCATTGGCAGAGTTGTGTGTCGAGGTCTCAGTACTGGAATAGCAGGGGATGCTGCAGGGCAGGAGTGAGGTGCATTGGCAGAGCTGTGTGTGAGGGTCTCAGTACTGGAATAGCAGGGGGTGCTGCAGGACAGGAGTGAGGTGCATTGGCAGAGCTGTGTGTGAGGGTCTCAGTACTAGAATAGCAGGGGATGCTGCAGGGCAGGAGTGAGATGCATTGGCAGAGCTGTGTGTGAGGGTCTCAGTACTGGAATAGCAGGGGATGCTGCAGGGCAGGAGTGAGATGCATTGGCAGAGCTGTGTGTGAGGGTCTCAGTACTGGAATAGCAGGGGGTGCTGCAGGACAGGAGTGAGGTGCATTGGCAGAGCTGTGTGTGAGGGTCTCAGTACTGGAATAGCAGGGGATGCTGCAGGGCAGGAGTGAGATGCATTGGCAGAGCTGTGTGTGAGGGTCTCAGTACTGGAATAGCAGGAGGTGCTGCAGGGCAGGAGTGAGATGCATTGGCAGAGCTGTGTGTGAGGGTCTCAGTACTGGAATAGCAGGGGGTGCTGCAGGGCAGGAGTGAGGTGCATTGGCAGAGCTGTGTGTGAGGGTCTCAGTACTGGAATAGCAGGGGGTGCTGCAGGACAGGAGTGAGGTGCATTGGCAGAGCTGTGTGTGAGGGTCTCAGTACTGGAATAGCAGGAGGTGCTGCAGGGCAGGAGTGAGGTGCATTGGCAGAGCTGTGTGTGAGGGTCTCAGTGCTGGAATAGCAGGGGGTGCTGCAGGGCAGGAGTGAGGTGCATTGGCAGAGTTGTGTGTCGAGGTCTCAGTACTGGAATAGCAGGGGATGCTGCAGGGCACGAGTGAGATGCATTGGCAGAGCTGTGTGTGAGGGTCTCAGTACTGGAATAGCAGGGGATGCTGCAGGGCAGGAGTGAGGTGCATTGGTAGAGCTGTGTGTGAGGGTCTCAGTACTGGAATAGCAGGGGGTGCTGCAGGACAGGAGTGAGGTGCATTGGCAGAGCTGTGTGTGAGGGTCTCAGTACTAGAATAGCAGGAGGTGCTGCAGGGCAGGAGTGAGGTGCATTGGCAGAGTTGTGTGTGGAGGTCTCAGTACTGAAATAGCAGGGGATGCTGCAGGGCAGGAGTGAGATGCATTGGCAGAGCTGTGTGTGAGGGTCTCAGTACTGGAATAGCAGGGGGTGCTGCAGGACAGGAGTGAGGTGCATTGGCAGAGCTGTGTGTGAGGGTCTCAGTACTGGAATAGCAGGAGGTGCTGCAGGGCAGGACTGAGGTGCATTGGCAGAGTTGTGTGTGGAGGTCTCAGTACTGGAATAGCAGGGGATGCTGCAGGGCAGGAGTGAGATGCATTGGCAGAGCTGTGTGTGAGGGTCTCAGTACTGGAATAGCAGGGGGTGCTGCAGGGCAGGAGTGAGTTGCATTGGCAGAGCTGTGTTTGAGGGTCTCAGTACTGGAATAGCATGGGACGCTGCAGGGCAGGAGTGAGGTGCATTGGCAGAGCTGTGTGTGAGGGTCTCAGTACTGGAATAGCAGGGGATGCTGCAGGGCAGGAGTGAGGTGCATTGGCAGAGCTGTGTGTGGAGGTCTCAGTACTGGAATAGCAGGGGATGCTGCAGGGCAGGAGTGAGATGCATTGGCAGAGCTGTGTGTGAGGGTCTCAGTACTGGAATAGCAGGGGGTGCTGCAGGGCAGGAGTGAGGTGCATTGGCAGAGCTGTGTGTGAGGGTCTCAGTACTGGAATAGGAGGAGGTGCTGCAGGGCAGGAGTGAGGTGCATTGGCAGAGCTGTGTGTGAGGGTCTCAGTACTGGAATAGCAGGAGGTGCTGCAGGGCAGGAGTGAGGTGCATTGGCAGAGCTGTGTGTGAGGGTCTCAGTACTGGAATAGCAGGAGGTGCTGCAGGGCAGGAGTGAGGTGCATTGGCAGAGCTGTGTGTGAGGGTCTCAGCACTGGAATAGCAGGGGATGCTGAAGGGCAGGAGTGAGGTGCATTGGCAGAGCTGTGTGTGTAAGGGTCTCAGTACTGGAATAGCAGGGGATGCTGCAGGGCAGGAGTGAGGTGCATTGGCAGAGCTGTGTGTGAGGGTCTCAGTACTGGAATAGCAGGGGGTGCTGCAGGACAGGAGTGAGGTGCATTGGCAGAGCTGTGTGTGAGGGTCTCAGTACTGGAATAGCAGGGGATCCTGCAGGGCAGGAGTGAGGTGCATTGGCAGAGCTGTGTGTGTAAGGGTCTCAGTACTGGAATAGCAGGGGATGCTGCAGGGCAGGAGTGAGGTGCATTGGCAGATTTGTGTGTGAGGGTCTCAGTACTGGAATAGCAGGGGATGCTGCAGGGCAGGAGTGAGGTGCATTGGCAGATTTGTGTGTGAGGGTCTCAGTACTGGAATAGCAGGGGGTGCTGCAGGACAGGAGTGAGGTGCATTGGCAGAGCTGTGTGTGAGGGTCTCAGTACTGGAATAGCAGGGGGTGCTGGAGGACAGGAGTGAGGTGCATTGGCAGAGCTGTGTGTGAGGGTCTCAGTACTGGAATAGCAGGGGGTGCTGCAGGGCAGGAGTGAGGTGCATTGGCAGAGCTGTGAGTGAGGGTCTCAGTACCGGAATAGCAGGAGGTGCTGCAGGGCAGGAGTGAGGTGCATTTGCCGAGTTGTGTGTGGAGGTCTCAGTACTGGAACAGCAGGGGATGCTGCAGGGCAGGAGTGAGATGCATTGTCAGAGCTGTGTGTGAGGGTCTCAGTACTGGAATAGCAGGGGGTGCTGCAGGGCAGGAGTGAGGTGCATTGGCAGATTTGTGTGTGTGTGTGTGAGGGTCTCAGTACTGGAATAGCAGGGGGTGCTGGAGGACAGGAGTGAGGTGCATTGGCAGAGCTGTGTGTGAGGGTCTCAGTACTGGAATAGCAGGGGGTGCTGGAGGACAGGAGTGAGGTGCATTGGCAGAGCTGTGTGTGAGGGTCTCAGTACTGGAATAGCAGGGGGTGCTGCAGGGCAGGAGTGAGGTGCATTGGCAGAGCTGTGAGTGAGGGTCTCAGTACCGGAATAGCAGGAGGTGCTGCAGGGCAGGAGTGAGGTGCATTTGCCGAGTTGTGTGTGGAGGTCTCAGTACTGGAACAGCAGGGGATGCTGCAGGGCAGGAGTGAGGTGCATTGGCAGATTTGTGTGTGTGTGTGTGAGGGTCTCAGTACTGGAATAGCAGGAGGTGCTGCAGGGCAGGAGTGAGGTGCATTGGCAGAGCTGTGTGTGAGGGTCTCAGTACTGGAATAGCAGGGGGTGCTGCAGGGTAGGAGTGAGGTGCATTGGCAGAGCTGTGTGAGGGTCTCAGTACTGGAATAGCAGGGGGTGCTGCAGGGCAGGAGTGAGGTGCATTGGCAGAGCTGTGTGTGAGGGTCTCAGTACTGGAATAGCAGGAGATGCTGCAGGGCAGGAGAGAGGTGTATTGGCAGAGCTGTGTGTGAGGGTCTCAGTACTGGAATAGCAGTGGGTGCTGCAGGGCAGGAGTGAGGTGCATTGGCAGAGCTGCGTGTGAGGGTCTCAGTACTGGAATAGCAGGAGGTGCTGCAGGGCAGGAGTGAGGTGCATTGGTAGAGCTGTGTGTGAGGGTCTCAGTACTGGAATAGCAGGAGGTGCTGCAGGGCAGGAGTGAGGTGCATTGGCAGAGCTGTGTGTGAGGGTCTCAGTACTGGAATAGCAGGGGGTGCTGCAGGGCAGGAGTGAGGTGCATTGGCAGAGCTGTGTGTGAGGGTCTCAGTACTGGAATAGCAGGGGGTGCTGCAGGACAGGAGTGAGGTGCATTGGCAGAGCTGTGTGTGAGTGTCTCAGTACTGGAATAGCAGGGGATCCTGCAGGGCAGGAGTGAGGTGCATTGGCAGAGCTGTGTGTGTAAGGGTCTCAGTACTGGAATAGCAGGGGATGCTGCAGGGCAGGAGTGAGGTGCATTGGCAGATTTGTGTGTGAGGGTCTCAGTACTGGAATAGCAGGGGATGCTGCAGGGCAGGAGTGAGGTGCATTGGCAGATTTGTGTGTGAGGGTCTCAGTACTGGAATAGCAGGGGGTGCTGCAGGACAGGAGTGAGGTGCATTGGCAGAGCTGTGTGTGAGGGTCTCAGTACTGGAATAGCAGGGGGTGCTTGAGGACACGAGTGAGGTGCATTGGCAGAGCTGTGTGTGAGGGTCTCAGTACTGGAATAGCAGGGGGTGCTGCAGGGTAGGAGTGAGGTGCATTGGCAGAGCTGTGTGAGGGTCTCAGTACTGGAATAGCAGGGGGTGCTGCAGGGCAGGAGTGAGGTGCATTGGCAGAGCTGTGTGTGAGGGTCTCAGTACTGGAATAGCAGGGGGTGCTGCAGGGCAGGAGTGAGGTGCATTGGCAGAGCTGTGTGTGAGGGTCTCAGTACTGGAATAGCAGGAGATGCTGCAGGACAGGAGTGAGGTGCATTGGCAGAGCTGTGTGTGAGGGTCTCAGTACTGGATTAGCAGGAGATGCTGCAGGGCAGGAGTGAGGTGCATTGGCAGAGCTGTGTGTGAGGGTCTCAGTACTGGAATAGCAGGGGGTGCTGCAGGACAGGAGTGAGGTGCATTGGCAGAGCTGTGTGTGAGGGTCTCAGTACTGGAATAGCAGGAGATGCTGCAGGGCAGGAGTGAGGTGCATTGGCAGAGCTGTGTGTGAGGGTCTCAGTACTGGAATAGCAGGAGATGCTGCAGGGCAGGAGTGAGGTGCATTGGCAGAGCTGTGTGTGAGGGTCTCAGTACTGGAATAGCAGGGGGTGCTGCAGGACAGGAGTGAGGTGCATTGGCAGAGCTGTGTGTGAGGGTCTCAGTACTGGAATAGCAGGAGATGCTGCAGGGCAGGAGTGAGGTGCATTGGCAGAGCTGTGTGTGAGGGTCTCAGTACTGGAATAGCAGGGGGTGCTGCAGGGCAGGAGTGAGGTGCATTGGCAGAGCTGGGTTTGTGAGGGTCTTTGTACTGGAATAGCAGGGGCTGCTGCAGGGCAGGAGTGAGGTGCATCGGCAGATTTGTGTGTGAGGGTCTCAGTACTGGAATAGCAGGGGATGCTGCAGGGCAGGAGTGAGGTGCATTGGCAGAGCTGTGTGTGAGGGTCTCAGTACTGGAATAGCAGGGGGTGCTGCAGGGCAGGAGTGAGGTGCATTGGCAGAGCTGTGTGTGAGGGTCTCAGTACTGGAATAGCAGGAGATGCTGCAGGGCAGGAGTGAGGTGCATTGGCAGAGCTGTGTGTGAGGGTCTCAGTACTGGAATAGCAGGGGGTGCTGCAGGGCAGGAGTGAGGTGCATTGGCAGAGCTGTGTGTGAGGGTCTCAGTACTGGAATAGCAGGGGGTGCTGCAGGGCAGGAGTGAGGTGCATTGGCAGAGCTGTGTGTGAGGGTCTCAGTACTGGAATAGCAGGGGGTGCTGCAGGGCAGGAGTGAGGTGCATTGGCAGAGCTGTGTGTGAGGGTCTCAGTACTGGAATAGCAGGAGGTGCTGCAGGGCAGGAGTGAGGTGCATTGGCAGAGCTGTGTGTGAGGGTCTCAGTACTGGAATAGCAGGGGATGCTGCAGGGCAGGAGTGAGATGCATTGGCAGAGTTGTGTGTGAGGGTCTCAGTACTGGAATAGCAGGAGGTGCTGCAGGGCAGGAGTGAGGTGCATTGGCAGAGTTGTGTGTGGAGGGTCTCAGTACTGGAATAGCAGGGGATGCTGCAGGGCAGGAGTGAGGTGCATTGGCAGAGCTGTGTGTGAGGGTCTCAGTACTGGAATAGCAGGAGGTGCTGCAGGGCAGGAGTGAGGTGCATTGGCAGAGCTGTGTGGTGAGGGTCTCAGTACTGGAATAGCAGGAGGTGCTGCAGGGCAGGAGTGAGGTGCATTGGCAGAGCTGTGTGTGAGGGTCTCAGTACTGGAATAGCAGGAGGTGCTGCAGGGCAGGAGTGAGGTGCATTGGCAGAGCTGTGTGTGAGGGTCTCAGTAGCTGGAATAGCAGGGGGTGCTGCAGGGCAGGAGTGAGGTGCATTGGCAGAGCTGTGTGTGAGGGTCTCAGTACTGGAATAGCAGGAGGTGCTGCAGGGCAGGAGTGAGGTGCATTGGCAGAGCTGTGTGTGAGGGTCTCAGTACTGGAATAGCAGGGGGTGCTGCAGGGCAGGAGTGAGGTGCATTGGCAGAGTTGTGTGTCGAGGTCTCAGTACTGGAATAGCAGGAGATGCTGCAGGGCAGGAGTGAGGTGCATTGGCAGAGCTGTGTGTGAGGGTCTCAGTACTGGAATAGCAGGGGTGCTGCAGGACAGGAGTGAGGTGCATTGGCAGAGCTGTGTGTGAGGGTCTCAGTACTGGAATAGCAGGGGGTGCTGCAGGGCAGGAGTGAGGTGCATTGGCAGAGCTGTGTGTGAGGGTCTCAGTACTGGAATAGCAGGAGGTGCTGCAGGGCAGGAGTGAGGTGCATTGGCAGAGCTGTGTGTGGAGGTCTCAGTACTGGAATAGCAGGGGATGCTGCAGGGCAGGAGTGAGGTGCATTGGCAGAGCTGTGTGTGAGGGTCTCAGTACTGGAATAGCAGGGGGTGCTGCAGGACAGGAGTGAGGTGCATTGGCAGAGCTGTGTGTGAGGGTCTCAGTACTGGAATAGCAGGAGGTGCTGCAGGGCAGGAGTGAGGTGCATTGGCAGAGCTGTGTGTGGAGGTCTCAGTACTGGAATAGCAGGGGATGCTGCAGGGCAGGAGTGAGATGCATTGGCAGAGCTGTGTGTGAGGGTCTCAGTACTGGAATAGCAGGGAGGTGCTGCAGGGCAGGAGTGAGGTGCATTGGCAGAGCTGTGTGTGAGGGTCTCAGTACTGGAATAGCAGGGGGTGCTGCAGGGCAGGAGTGAGGTGCATTGGCAGAGCTGTGTGTGAGGGTCTCAGTACTGGAATAGCAGGGGGTGCTGCAGGGCAGGAGTGAGGTGCATTGGCAGAGCTGTGTGTGGAGGGTCTCAGTACTGGAATAGCAGGGGGTGCTGCAGGGCAGGAGTGAGGTGCATTGGCAGAGCTGTGTGTGAGGGTCTCAGTACTGGAATAGCAGGGGATGCTGCAGGGCAGGAGTGAGGTGCATTGGCAGAGCTGTGTGTGAGGGTCTCAGTACTGGAATAGCAGGAGGTGCTGCAGGGCAGGAGTGAGGTGCATTGGCAGAGCTGTGTGTGAGGGTCTCAGTACTGGAATAGCAGGAGGTGCTGCAGGGCAGGAGTGAGGTGCATTGGCAGAGCTGTGTGTGAGGGTCTCAGTACTGGAATAGCAGGGGATGCTGCAGGGCAGGAGTGAGGTGCATTGGCAGAGCTGTGTGTGAGGGTCTCAGTACTGGAATAGCAGGAGGTGCTGCAGGGCAGGAGTGAGGTGCATTGGCAGAGCTGTGTGTGAGGGTCTCAGTACTGGAATAGCAGGAGGTGCTGCAGGGCAGGAGTGAGGTGCATTGGCAGAGCTGTGTGTGAGGGTCTCAGTACTGGAATAGCAGGAGGTGCTGCAGGGCAGGAGTGAGGTGCATTGGCAGAGCTGTGTGTGAGGGTCTCAGTACTGGAATAGCAGGGGGTGCTGCAGGGCAGGAGTGAGGTGCATTGGCAGAGCTGTGTGTGAGGGTCTCAGTACTGGAATAGCAGGGGGTGCTGCAGGGCAGGAGTGAGGTGCATTGGCAGAGCTGTGTGTGAGGGTCTCAGTACTGGAATAGCAGGGGGTGCTGCAGGGCAGGAGTGAGGTGCATTGGCAGAGCTGTGTGTGAGGGTCTCAGTACTGGAATAGCAGGGGGTGCTGCAGGGTAGGAGTGAGGTGCATTGGCAGAGCTGTGTGTGAGGGTCTCAGTACTGGAATAGCAGGGGGTGCTGCAGGGCAGGAGTGAGGTGCATTGGCAGAGCTGTGTGTGAGGGTCTCAGTACTGGAATAGCAGGGGGTGCTGCAGGGCAGGAGTGAGGTGCATTGGCAGAGCTGTGTGTGAGGGTCTCAGTACTGGAATAGCAGGGGGTGCTGCAGGGCAGGAGTGAGGTGCATTGGCAGAGCTGTGTGTGAGGGTCTCAGTACTGGAATAGCAGGAGGTGCTGCAGGGCAGGAGTGAGGTGCATTGGCAGAGCTGTGTGTGAGGGTCTCAGTACTGGAATAGCAGGGGGTGCTGCAGGGCAGGAGTGAGGTGCATTGGCAGAGCTGTGTGTGAGGGTCTCAGTACTGGAATAGCAGGGGGTGCTGCAGGGCAGGAGTGAGGTGCATTGGCAGAGCTGTGTGTGAGGGTCTCAGTACTGGAATAGCAGGGGGTGCTGCAGGGCAGGAGTGAGGTGCATTGGCAGAGCTGTGTGTGAGGGTCTCAGTACTGGAATAGCAGGGGGTGCTGCAGGGGAGGAGTGAGGTGCATTGGCAGAGCTGTGTGTGAGGGTCTCAGTACTGGAATAGCAGGGGTGCTGCAGGGCAGGAGTGAGGTGCATTGGCAGAGCTGTGTGTGAGGGTCTCAGTACTGGAATAGCAGGAGGTGCTGCAGGGCAGGAGTGAGGTGCATTGGCAGAGCTGTGTGTGAGGGTCTCAGTACTGGAATAGCAGGGGATGCTGCAGGGCAGGAGTGAGGTGCATTGGCAGAGCTGTGTGTGAGGGTCTCAGTACTGGAATAGCAGGAGGTGCTGCAGGGCAGGAGTGAGGTGCATTGGCAGAGCTGTGTGTGAGGGTCTCAGTACTGGAATAGCAGGAGGTGCTGCAGGGCAGGAGTGAGGTGCATTGGCAGAGCTGTGTGTGAGGGTCTCAGTACTGGAATAGCAGGGGGTGCTGCAGGGCAGGAGTGAGGTGCATTGGCAGAGCTGTGTGTGAGGGTCTCAGTACTGGAATAGCAGGGAGGTGCGGCAGGGCAGGAGTGAGGTGCATTGGCAGAGCTGTGAGTGAGGGTCTCAGTACTGGAATAGCAGGGGATGCTGCAGGGCAGGAGTGAGGTGCATTGGCAGAGCTGTGTGTGAGGGTCTCAGTACTGGA